>NW_026916092.1:0-27001 GCF_034315485.1 Pezoporus occidentalis | reverse complement strand
GGAATGGATTAGAAGGCTGCTGTCTGCAGCTGACAGAGAAGTGTCATCACCAATAAGTTATTACTCTCAAGGGCTGGTTCTGGCCTGTTGAAAGGCTGAGGTGTTACAGGATGATGATACTCTGCTGCTAATGATTTTGTGATGTGTGGAAGCCAGACTCTATTTAGAGCTTGCTGAGTAGCCCGTTTTAGTGGAGCATTGATTGATGCACTTCTGTTTGAGATCCAGATCATTAGCTCTGTCCTGATGCCTTCAGTGCTTTCTGTGCCTGAAGGAATAAAAATAGGGGCACTAGGGAAAAATAGAGTAAATGGCTTTATGTAAAGAGGGAGTATTACACTGTTCTTCCTTGCCTTCCAGCTACGTTGGTACTGCTTCCTCCACACCTTTTCCTCCTGTACCTGTGAATATACCGCTGAGGAAAGTGAATTCAAAGCTCTTGGTGGAGAACATCAGGGATTTCACTGTAGCATGGGGTGGTTTTTTAAAGTTTAGGGACTGTTCCTCCAGTTCGGTTTTTTTGTTGTTTTTTTTTTTTTTGTGAGGAATGCATTTCCTTAACTGAGAGGTCTCTTTTGTTCCTCAGGTAGTGGCTCTAATCCTTTCCAGCATTTGGAGAAGAGTGCTGTGCTGCAGGAGGTATGAATGGTCATCAGACTGTTGAACTCTTTTCCTTCAGAGCGTGTTAGCAGCTTGAGGAAGTTCTGCGCTGCAGCTCCCAAATTTGAATGGCTATATTCAAACAGTTAATTTAAAAGCCCGGGGTATGTAAATTAAATGCACATGGCTTGAGAGCAGCCCTGAGGGGAAGGATTTGGGTTGCTGGGTGACAAAGCTCTCCATGACCCGGCTTCAGTGTGTGCTTGAGCCCAGAATCCCCTCTGAGTGCTGGGCTGCACCCGCACAGTGTGAGCAGCAGGTCAGGGAGGGTGCTGAGGTGCTGGCACAGGGTGCCCAGAGAAGCTGTGGCTGCCCCATCCCTGGCAGTGTTCAAGGCCAGGTTGGACAGCGCTTGGAGCAAGCTGCTCTAGTGGAAGGTGTCCCTGCCTGTGGCAGGGGGTTGGAACTGGATGAGCTTTAAGGTTCCTTCCAACTCAAATCAGTCTGGGAGTCTATGAAGTTAGTCTCTGAGGGGTTTATGTGTAGTAACCCAGGCACAGCTACAGGTTGGGCAGGGAAGAGATTCAAAGCAGCGTTGCGGAGAAGGACTTGGGGGTGTTGGTTGATGAGAAAATGAACATGAGCTGGTAGTGTGCGCTTGCAGCCCCGAAAGCCTGCAGTATTCTGGGCTGCATCAAAAGGAGCATGACCAGCAGGAACTCTTGGAACAAGTCCAGAGAAGGGCCATGAGGATGATCAGGGGACTGGAGCACCTCCCATATGAAGACAGGCTGAGAAAGTTGGGGCTGTTCAGCCTGGAGAAGAGAAGGCTGCGTGGAGACCTCATAGCAGCCTTCCAGTATCTGTAGGGGGCCTATGGGGATGCTGGAGACTGTGTCTATAGGCTCGTATCTTTAACGAGACCCCTATAAATCCACGAAGATGTCTGCACATCCTTACCAAAATCCTTTACTTGCTGAACCAGGTAAGTGTTATCATTTCTTCCCAGCCAGAATGAATATTCCCAAGGCTAATATAAGGAAGAAGTTCTTTACTGTGAGGGTGATGAGGCCAGAGAAGTGGTGAATGTTCCATCCTTGGCAGTGTTCAAGGCCAGGTTGCACAGAGCCTTGAGAGACATATCTAGTGTGAGGTGTCCCTGCCTTTGGCAAGGGGTTGGAACTGGATGAGCTTAAGGTCTTTGCAAAGTCAAGCCATTCTGTGATGCTGTGATTCTAATTTCTGATAGCTTTCAGTGTGAAAGAAGTTTTGTACCTCTTCCTGACAGATTTGGGAGGTAGCTTTTTAAGGAGATCCAGAATGGGGTGTTTATGCTTTAGTATTATGTTCTTCCCTCTGACTTGCTGCTAACTGGAGTGAGATACATATCACTGAAGCTTTTAACACTTTTTCCATGAGTGCCAAGTGAGAGCTGCTGCTTGATCTGTGGCCATCACAGCCCTGTGCAATGAAAGAGACACTTGGGTTTGCCCAGCTAAAGTGGGAATGACTGAGACAAAGTGAAAACATAGGCCAAGAAGTGATGAGGTAGAAGGGTGTCTTTTTGTCTGGGGCTAAATTAGAAGCATGATAAGAAAGATTTTCTTCAGGTGTTTATGTAGATCAGGTTTCGTGTGTGTCAGGTTGTATTTAACATCAAAGTAGGTTGGACCTCTGCTGTTCAGTCTTAATTCAGGCAGCAAGTAGATCCCTTTTAGGTAAGACAAAACCAAGGATGCCAGAAAAGGGAGCACAGGCTACTTAACAAACTGTTCCATTGCTGTACAGCTATGGATGGCATTTGTTGAAACCAAGTAGCTAGTAGTGGTAAATTTGACAGGTACTCCTCAGGAAACACAAGGTGAGGGAGGGATGGTTTCTAACATGAGAAAAAGCCTCAAAGCAAAGATCCTTGGTGTGTGGGTAGGTGTTAAAAATGGAGGCTGAAAGGTGGAGGCAGCTCAGTAACAATGGTGATTTTTCTCTTGCTTCTTATGTGCTGTTTTCAGGGTGAACACTTTGGAACCACTGAAGCCACAGAAGCTTTTTTTGCAATGACCAGATTATTTCAATCCAATGATGTAAGTACCTGGTTGTTTAGCACTTGCTGCCTCCCTGCTTTTGTCTGGATTTGTGGTAACTACAGATTACATCCAACTACAGTTGGATGTTGGGATGTGGGAGGTGAGCACTTCAAAGAACAAGCTCTGCACGCCAAGTACTAGCTGGAGGCAAGTCATGGTCTGGAAACAAGTGACTGAATAATAACACACAGTTACTTCTGCAGGTTGTATTTGGTGCTGGGTTTATTCTTTTCTGCATTGAATTACTGTTTTAAAGCATGTGAATAATGACAAAAGCCTTTAATATACAAATCAGTATCATTTTATGACTGTTTCTTACACTTACAAATAATCACCATCTGCTGAACTCAAAATAGAATTTAAAAGTTGCCTGTAGACTAAATCCAGCTATTCCCTAGAACAGCTTGCTCTATTCAGGAATCACCATGGAGTCAAGGGGTGAGAACATCCTAAGAAAGCTAGATTAAACTTTGGATTTAGCCCAGTGTAAATTCCTTCTCTGATCTCTTTTGCAGAGTGTAAGAACTCAGAAGAGTTTTTATTCATTAATTTTTGTTCACTATAAACTGGCACCTCAGGTGTTTAGAGATTTGACTGAGGAATGTTGAACATGGAACTGTGTTGGAACTACAGAGTGCTTGGGACCTTTCTCATATCCATGTGTTGGAAGGGCGGGAGGGGTGGTTAATGTAAATGTGTTATTTGCTTTCCAAGAGTTAAAGTGTCAGTGCTCTTTGGATATTTGCTTTACAATAGCAAATAGATCAGAGGAAGTTGGGTTTAAAGCTTTTAAGTGATAACTGTGAGGCTTCTGCATTCAGATGTTTCACTTCTATCATGATTAACATGGATTTTTGGTTTTAGTCTTATCTTACAAGATAGAGATATGTTTATTCTCCTGATTTGTTTGATAACTGACAGTAAGGCTATTCCCCAGTTATCAAACACAATTTAACTTGTGTGCTTTGTACACCACTGCTTTATCTTTGTATAGAAGTGGGGAAGAGGGTGTTCTATTTAAAAGCTTGCTCAAAATTTAAAGTTGAATATTTGAACTTTTATTTAACTTCAAAACTTGTAGGAAGTGTTTATTTATGCTTGCCATTAATAGTTTTCTGCACTACATTTTCACAGCAAACCCTTAGAAGAATGTGTTACTTTACCATCAAAGAGATGGCCAATATTTCTGAGGACGTCATCATAGTCACAAGCAGGTAGTAGAACCACAGACAGCACAGTATCAGAGCTCCTAAACAAGTAGCTCTATCTCTGTGTTTCTTTTAGCTGCTGTAATTCTGCGTTATGAAGGATAATAAAGGAAAGGAAAACAAACTGTCCTATGATACAGAGTATGTTACCACATGAAATGTTGATTTCTTCTTCCTGTGGTGTTACTCTTTACTAAAAAGGGAAGAGGCTTGCCTGCAGTTTCTCAGTTGGATGAAACTTTGGTTTCTTGTGGGTTTCTTGATGGGGGGGAGTTGGTTTTGATTCCTTTTAACTGTTGGTTCTTGATGGTTTTTTCACACCAAGGCTGTGATTTTCTGTTTCGCTTTGCTGTCAGAGCAGTTAGGGACAAACAGAGCAAAGCCCAGTTCAGTCCTCCAGCTGAACTGTCAGGTTTTTGGACTGCAGGATAGATGTTATAGTTGCTGGAGAGCAAAATGGGATCTCTGATGTGTCTGTTTTATTTTCTATATTTTTTAAAGCTGCTCAGCAGCTGAAACTTTGCTGTTACCTAACTCAAAATGTCACGTGGTAGAAAGAAAGCACTTAGGAGAAGAACAACTGAGCTGAATGAACCAGGCATGTGGCAAAGGTGTATTATGAAAACTTGAACATACTATTTTAAACTTAAACAGGGGAAGTTCAGGTTGGATATAAGGAAGGATTTATTTACTATGAGGGTGCTGAGGCACTGGCACAGGGTGCCCCGAGAAGCTGTGGCTGCCCCATCCCTGGCAGTGTTCAAGGCCAGGTTGGACACAGGGGCTTGGAGCAAACTGCTCTAGTGGAAGGTGTCCCTGCCCGTAGCAGGGGGCTGGAAATGGAGGAGCTTTAACATCCTTTCCTACACAAACCAGTCTCTGATTCTCTGATTCTATGAACTGTGCATTTTGTAATGTTCTCTGTTTCCACAGAATCCCATGCTGTTAATTCTTAAGTAGCTGATTATTAAGAGGTTGTTTCTAGCCAGTACTAGAGCTCAGCAGTTAGGTGGTAACAGCTTGACCAACAGCTATGTGAGATGAGGCAAATGTCACAAAAAGACCAGGCATTGGGATGTTAAAGTGGTGTTGACAGAGTGTCTATGATTATTTCAGTTTGACCAAAGACATGACAGGGAAGGAAGATGTGTACCGAGGCCCGGCCATCAGAGCACTCTGCAGGATCACTGATGTAAGTCCAAATCACATCTCTGTCATGGGAGAGATGAGTGTGTTTAAAATAGAATAAAATAGAAAAGTACTAAAATAGAAAATTAAAATAGAAAAGCCCTCTCTTGCAGGGTGTATTCTTGTAGTGGTAATGGAATTTCTGCTGTAGGGAGGACAGCTCTGGAGCCTGCTGCAGATGCGAGGACCTCTGTGGAGCTGGAGCACTGTAAACATGGAGTGAGAAGGCAGGAGCTTTGGAGCTCTGGTTTCTGATCTAAGATTGCTTTGCTGTAGACTTTGTTTCTGCCACTAAACCTCCAGGACCAGGCAACTGATACTAATCTCTCCCTTGCAGAACAGTTCATGATGCATTTTGAATATGCTGTGTGTGTATTTTTGCCTCATACTGCTTTTATGGTCTGCTTCCCAAGTATCAACACTTCTCTTTTTCCTTCTCACAGGCTACAATGCTACAAGCCATTGAGAGATATATGAAACAAGCCATTGTGGACAAAGTCCCCAGTGTGTCTAGTTCTGCACTGGTGTCTTCCTTAGTAAGTAAAGCAGTAGATGATTGGGAATCTGTGTGTTGTGTTGTGGGTAGGAGGCTACTCTGCTGCATTTGTAGCTCTGCTTGGCCTTTGTTTTGTTCTTTCTTGTTTTCCTTTTGAGATGTTTCTTTTCTTTCTCATCTTCATCTGCTCACTGGAAAACAAGAAGTAGTGGTAGTGGAGTTTTCCTGTGACTCAGGCAGACTCTGTCCTCTCAAACTCCTTCCTTAATGTTCTCTTACCTTAGAGTACATCAGTTATAATAGCTAAGTGCAAAGTGCTCAGTCATCTCTCTATGCAGCCAGTGTAGGACGAGTTTCTCTGGGAAAGAGTCTTTAGAGGCTTGAGTTTAGAGTACTCAAGCACAGTGAAGACCACGAAAGTGTCTCTTGGTTTGGTGAGAGTAACTAAGAAACAGCCTGTGCTGTGGAAGAACTAACACAAGTGACTGTGAAGAAGTGTATGAATTCTGTGACAGGCAGTAAAAGCAGTTGGCTTTGTGCTCTGCAAAAGAAAAGATCCATGAAATTGCTGCCCTGCTGCAATTCAAGATCATTTTCGCTAATAGATAGAAGGGCAAGATGAAGTTCAGTCTGAAGGTGTTCCTCCCTTATTTGGGAGAAAAGGCTGGAAAATACCTTGCTAGGTTAATTCTTTAATAAAGAGGAGAATACAAATGAGAGCATGGGTAGTCTGAGATGTAAGAAAACCAGTGGTTTATAGATATACAGACGCTGGCTGCCTTGGTAAATCAAGAAGGCAGGAGGTAAAAGGTCCAGCTGAGGTGGAGTGAAGCCTCTGTTAGGACCCTGAGGGTGCAAAGTTGGATTAATACTAACAACTGAATTAATACTGACCTACTGGGATAACTGTAAGCAGGTGCATTCTCCTCCTATTGTCTTCAGTCCTGTTTGAACATAACTCTCCAAGTTACTTTTCTCTTCATTGAAACAAGTGCATCCATATAAACTATGGATGTGAGTTACTCTTTGTTACCTGTAGTACACAGCAAAGCCCTCAGTTGTCTCAAAGCTGGTAAAACAAGGCTTGTGGTACCTCACTGCTTCTGATTTTAGTTTGTCACCAGTCTCCATTTGTGGTTTCTTCCAGCATATGATGAAAATCAGCTACGACATAGTCAAGCGGTGGATCAATGAAGCTCAAGAAGCAGCTTCTAGTGACAACATCATGGTGCAGGTATGTTAAAGGGTGGTTGCTTCAGGAAGCAGTTAACACACTGGAGGGTTTTCACAGCATTCTGTGAGTTCTTAAAGTAAATTAAGGAGTAACTGGTTTGCCTTTTTTCTTTATTCTTTCAAAAATAACAGTGTTCAAGGCCAGGTTGGATGGGGCTTGGAGCAGCCTGATCTAGTGGAAAGTGTCCCTGCCTGTGGCAGGGGGTTGGAACTGGATGGTCATAAGGTCCTTTCCAACCCAGTTCTATGATTCTGTTAGAATCATTGTATGATTCTGACTGTAACTTGAAGGAAACAACTACTTCAGAAACTCACAAGTTTGGTGATCCCAGTGCAAGATTCTTTTGAGGAGCTGGCTTTTCAGTACAGTGCTCTTGCCCTTTCCCTGCCAACCTTTTGATGGCTGGGATGCCACTGACTGTTTCACAGTAGTTGTCACAGAAAGGCTTTGAATCTGAGTTTTCAAAGAGATTAAGAAATTATCTCTCTGCCACCCACAACACCAGCATCTCTTGCCTTGGCCTTCAGAACATTTGCAGTTACTATAGGCCCATGGAGATTAGCCCAGATATTAGTAAGATATCCATGTTAGTGAAATTATAATTGGTACAAATACTCTAAAGAGCTGTGGAAATGAAGGTGTTCTGTGTGTTCAGTCAGTGTTACAGACTAACCATCAAAACCAAGTCTGTTCTTATCCAGTGAGCAGCTTCATTAATCATAGAATCCCAGACTGGTTTGGGTTGGAAGGGACCTTAAAGCTCATCCAGTTCCAATCCCTGCTACAGGCAGGGACACCTTCCACTAGAGCAGCTTGCTCCAAGCCCCTGTGTCCAGCCTGGCCTTGAACACTGCCAGGGATGGGGCAGCCACAGCTTCTCTGGGCACCTTGTGCCAGCACCTCAGCACCCTCACAGGGAAGAACTTCTGCCTAAGAGCTCATCTCAGTCTCCCCTCTGGCAGGTTAAAGCCATTCCCGTTGACCTGTCTCTACAGGCCCTTGTCCAAAGCCCCTCTCCAGCTTTCCTGCAGCCCCTTTAATCACTGGAGCTGCTCTCAGGTCTCCCCTTCAGGAGCCTTCTCTTCTCCAGGCTGACCCAGCCCAGGTCTCTCAGCCTGGCTCCAGAGCAGAGCTGCTCCAGCCCTTGCAGCATCTTTGCGGCCTCTTCTGGACTCACTCCGGTCATACAACAAAAAAAAACCAAATCCAAACAATTTGGCAACTAGAAATGTTTCTTTGTACTTTTACTGTACATTTTTGTAAGGTCAGCTGTCATTTGAAGGCCTTGGGATATCCTGGATGTTGAGTGTACTGGAAATGCAAGTGTTACTGTGCAGGATAATTCAGTGAGCCTTTGAAGTTCTGACATTTAGTGGGGAGAAAGGGGAGTAAACTCCCTTCGTGGCTCTTTTAATCTTCAGGAATGCTTTGAGCCTGTCTTATGGTGGGCAGGAAGGGGAAGGAAATACTGCAGATACTTGTAACTTGTCAGGTTCATTTGAGGTTAGAGGGTATTTCAGCTAGGAAACACTAATTACTAGCACTCTTTTAGGTCTTGCAGTCTGGCGTTTCCCACTGAGGGGTGTATTCAATAGCTGCACATCTTTGTTTCTCATTTCCTAGTATCATGCTTTGGGGCTGCTCTATCACCTTCGCAAAAATGATCGTCTTGCAGTTTCCAAGATGCTGAATAAGTTCACTAAATCTGGCATGAAATCCCAGTTTGCTTACTGCATGCTGATCCGAATTGCAAGCAGGCTCTTGAAGGAATCTGAAGAGGGGTAAGTAAGAGGCAGTGTGTGAGTTACAAAACCTACTTATTATTTTGAGGTAAAGGGTAGCTAGGAAACTTGTGGGGTTTGAAGCTTGTGGAAATGTAAATATGGATAGAATCATAAAATCATAGAATGGTTTGGGTTGGAAGGGACCTTCTCTGTGCTGGAGAGGGACTTCATCAGGGACTGTAGTGATAGGACAAGGAGTGATGAGTTCAAAGTGAAACGGGAAGTTCAGGTAGGAGATAAGGCAGAAGCTCTTCCCTATGAGAGTGCTGAAGCGCTGGCACAGGGTGCCCAGAGAAGCTGTGGCTGCCCCATCCCTGGCAGTGTTCAAGGCCAGGCTGGACACAGGGGCTTGGAGCAAGCTGCTCTAGTGGAAGGTGTCCCTGCCCGTGGCAGGGGGTTGGAACTGGATGATCTTTAGGTCCTTTCCAACCTAAACTGTTCTGCGTGATTCTGTGATTTCAAATGCAATAAGGTTCCGCCTATATTTTTGGGGATGTGAACAGAAGGATCTCTCCTATCCTGCCCTCATATTAGCAGGGGAGGATACAGTTATCTGATGAAATTCTTTTATCACTGGATATTTGTTGTAGAAATAACATATGACGTGATAATATGATATATGATTCATGGTAAATGACACATGATTAATGGTAAAGTATTTATATGTAGAAAGCAGCATTTCTAGCCCAAAGAGGATAATGTCAAGATGAACAGTTTAACAATAAATAGAATAATTAGAGCTCAAGTATGAGTTGAGCAGTCTGATGGCCTAGGAAAAATGAAAGCCAGTGCATTAGCTGTGCGAGTGAAGTTCTCAGAAATGCAGTTTTAGTGGTTTGTAAGTAATTCAGCATTATTCCTGCTGTGAATCCTCTTTTGGTTGTAGCCATGAGAGTCCACTATTTGACTTCATCGAGAGCTGTCTGAGGAACAAGCATGAAATGGTTATTTATGAAGCTGCTTCTGCAATCATCCATCTCCCAAACTGCACAGCCAGGGAGCTGGCACCCGCTGTTTCAGGTTGGTCATGGAGTCCTTGGTATCCCTCAAGCAGCTGAAAGGGTGGTAAAGCACGTAAGAGACAGCACAACATAAATACTGGACTCAAACTGTGAATTTCCTGTTTCTTCCCCAGTTAGAGGGCTTTGGGATGAGAAGCACATTGATCCCTTTTCCCCATTTCCTTCAGAGCTTTTGGGAACAGGCAGTAGCGGTGGCATTTTCCTTTTTCCAGCTGCAGGAAGTTGGGGTAAAGGGAAGGTAGATGAAAATTTGATAGCCCAGATGTGCCACAGGCAGCTGTGCAAACCACCTATTACTGATGCAAGATTAAAACCAGGAGGGTATTTCGAACTTGCTTGTGAAGCCAATAATAAGTTATGGGTAGAGCCACATGAATGTTTAGCAGTGTGTAGCTGAGCATGGGTACATTGGACATTCCTCTCTATTCCATTTCTTTCAAAGAGACGTGATCTGATTTCCTGCTGCAGTGAGTTCTGACTGAACTATTTGCATTGCCAATATCAAAGTGCTGGCTCAAGGCAATTTCCCTTTCCTCATCTGGTTGCGAGGGCTCTCCCCTTCTGCTCCCCACACATTCCAGGTGCCTAGAGTTGCATTACTGGGAGCTGGCATTTGTTAAACAGTCTCTGCTCTGTAACATCTTGTTGTGAGTGACTTCTCTTATTTTTCTCTTCCTCTTTTTCAGTGTTGCAGCTGTTTTGTAGCTCTCCCAAACCTGTGTTGAGATACGCAGCTGTACGGACCCTGAATAAAGTGAGTGCTGCCAAAGCCATCTAAACAAGCAGAAACCTCTGAGCATCAGAGGAAGCCAGACTTCAGTTCCTAAGGGTGTGTTACCTACAGTAGAGTTACTGCTCTCATGATTACTTGCAGATACTCCATGATGGAGAATTGGTTTGTCCATGCCACATCTCCTGGTGTGATGGAAATGTTCTCTGCATCCAAGTTCTGTTTGCTCATTTCTGGATCACAGAGCTATATGTAGGTTGATAACTTGTGAGCTGCAAGGAAGCAAAGTCTCAGATGTTTAATAGTGCCAAAAGTGTGACTAGGATGTGTGTGAAGGAAATAACATTCTGATGTAAAAGCTGCACACAGCAGAAACAGTTTGTGACTGTCAAACTCATGAACTGTAACTTGGAGTTCATTTGAAACACTGAAACAAAAGAACGTGAGCTTTGATTGCATCCTGCCAACAGCAGTGTGATGTAGGTTTAGCTGCAATCCTTCATCCTTGCCTCATGAAAAGTTTGTTTTAGATTTTATAAGAGCAAGTAGGACTAGAGCAAGGGGGAAAGGCTTTAAACTAACAGGGGAGATTTAGATTAGGTATTGGGAAGAAGCTCTTTAGGGGTTATAAGGCTCTGAACAGGTTGCCCAGAGAAGCTGTGGCTGCCCCATCCCTTCCAGTGCTCAAGGCCAGGTTGAACGGGACTTGGAGCAGCCTGCTCTAGTGGAAGCTGTCCCAGCCCATGGCAAGCGGTTGGAACTAGAGGAGCTTTAAGGTCCCTTCCAGCACAAACCATTCCATGATTCTGATCCTACATTATTGCTCCCATCTAGTTTGGAATTGCATTCCTTGCAGGTGGCCATGAAGCATCCATCTGCAGTCACTGCCTGCAATCTGGACCTGGAAAACCTCATCACTGACTCCAACCGCAGCATCGCTACTCTCGCCATCACCACCCTGCTGAAGACAGGCAGTGAGAGCAGTGTAGACAGGCTCATGAAACAGATCTCTTCCTTCGTGCCAGAGATACCAGATGAGTTTAAGGTGTGGCACTGGAGGCCTCTGCTCTTTCCAGCTGCAGGTTTTTCTCCCATTCTTGTTATTATGAAGCTTTTCCCATTTGTTAATCCTTTAGTGGCTTAGTCTGATAGAGCAAAGCCAGCTTGAAATTCAGAAGGTGTAGTGCTCTGCTTTCCAACTGAAATATGCTGTGTCATTTCCTTCCATCACTCCAAGGAAGGATAAATGTTTGGTCGATTTCTGGCTCTTGTGCAGTGTCTTGCAAACCATTGTACTGCCTTCTGGTTGTTCCTTTGGAGAGGAAGAGGGATTTTAACTGCTCTGATTGAGTCTGTATCACTTCAAGTGTGATAGTTAGGAAATAGTATGAATTATATGTTCCTATATTGACTAAACTTGGCTAAGAACTTGGTTAAGGGTGGTAGTTGACTTGTACCCATCCCTTTACACCACGGAGTTGCCTTGAGGAGCATGTCTCTACTAATAGAAGGCATGTAGTAGAGGATAGTATGTCTCTACCAAGTCAGTTTCCACTAGTGCACAGTGGCCGTAAGTTCTTGTGTTTATGAGAAAAGAAAATGGGGATTAGAGAAATTCCAAATTGCAAAGAGTTTTAATGAGAAAATATAACTACTTCAGGTAGAATTAGGTCAGGATCATCACTGGACAGAGGGAGGAAGTGAGGGGAAGCTTTGAATAAATGGAGTCTATTTTAAATTACGGTCCTCTAATAGAGCCAGGTCTTGCACCATGCCAGCCCAGGGGACTTAATGCTCATGCTGAGACTCCACCACCTGATTAGGATCCTTGTACATTAATTTCATCTGTCACTGTGACAGCTTGAGCTAGTGAGAAGTGTGTGTTCTTCATAGACTTCGTTCTTCATAATAAATGCATATGACTAATGTCCTCCTGTATTGGTTTGCAGGTGGTGGTGGTACAGGCTATCAGTGCTTTGTGCCAGAAATACCCTCGGAAGCACAGTGTCATGATGACCTTCCTCTCCAATATGCTCAGGGATGATGTACGTGGATGATGCACAAACTTTTCTTTGTGTAGTGATGGGGGGGAAGCTCTGATAATGTGTCAGGTGGAAGGAATAAGTAATCTGCAAGCATGAAGGGTCTTTTCTGTCTTATGTCAGTATACAGCAATGATGGGGTCTGAGTGATTAAGTAACCTCTCTTATGTCATGGGTCAAACTTGTCTGTACATCAGCAACTGATTGGAATTAATGCTCAGATGTGCCTTTGTGGGCATGGGGGCACTAGGAAGACCCTGTTAGGTCAACCAGCACTGCTCCTCTGTTCTCTTGATGCACAATGGTTGTTCTTCTTAATGGCAAGAAGCAGTTGAAGTGTGAGGGGAACTGAGCAGCACTGATGTCTGAGCTCTGCCTTCTGGGTCAGTGTCCTTGATTTTCCTTTCCCAGGGTGGCTTTGAGTACAAACGAGCCATTGTGGATTGTATAATCAGTATCATTGAGGAGAATCCTGAGAGTAAGGAAACAGGCTTGGCTCACCTCTGTGAGTTCATCGAGGACTGTGAACATACTGTCCTGGCCACGAAGATCCTGCACCTCCTGGGCAAAGAGGGGCCGAGGACTCCATCCCCTTCCAAGTACATCCGTTTCATCTTCAACAGGGTGGTGCTGGAGAATGAGGCTGTGAGGGCTGGTGAGTTCAGTTTATGTTTGATGTTTTCATGTCTGCTGGAAATCTCGAGGCTGAAACTGGGTTTGGGAATGGGAGGCAATGGTTATTCCACAGGCATTGTGAAGGTCGAGCTCTTGAATGAGTGAGCTGTGAAGGTGTTTTTTTATCCTGCAGTGTGTTTCATCTCTTCACATAGAGTCACAGAATGGTTTGGTTGGAAGGGACCTTAAAGCTCATCTAGTCCAGTTCAAACCCTTTTCCAGTTTAAAAAGAGAGTTCTCATAGAACAGAGTTGCAATGCTGCTAAGCTGAAAGAGCTGGGCTGTTCATCCTGGAGAAGGCTCCAGGAGGTGTTAGAGCAGCTCCAGTGCCTAAAAGGCTACAAGAAACTTGGAGAGGGGCTTTGGACAAAGGCCTGTGTGGACAGGACAAGGGGAATGGCTTTAATGTGCCAGAGGGGAGACTGAGATGAGATGCCTTGAATCATGACTCTGAGGATGTGTTTGTGTATAGCTCTTGCACCTCCGACATCTTCCTGTTTTCCTCTCAGCTGCTGTCAGTGCATTGGCCAAGTTTGGTGCCCAGAATGAGAATCTTCTTCCCAGCATCTTGGTGCTGTTGCAGAGGTGAGTGGACACAGCTGTACCTGTGCTGAGCTTCTTGGTGACACTTGGTCTGGCTCCACAGAGGAATCAAGGTCCGGTCTGGTCAGAACTTGGACTGGGGTTCCCACAACATACCAGTTGAGGAGTTGGGAGATGGTTCCCTTCAGCCTTCCTGGCTGGGGGCAGCAAAGCACTGCCGGAGATGAGCAAATGAATAATGTGATTGGAACACCTGATAGTAAACTCTGAGAACATTCCTCTGCAGGTAATAAATCTGCATTCCTATAGGCACACATCTTTTTGCATCCCTTGAGGCAAGAAAACGTATTTCCAATGTTACTCATGAATAACATTTGTTTATGGCTGAGTAGTGATGCCATACACCATGTCACAAGTTCCTGTACCTTTCAGTTGGCTTGGTTGAACTTCGTAAGGTTTGGAGGTGTATATTTTATAACCTAGCGAGTGTGCATGGTGTGAACAGCTCGCACATCTCCTTTAATCTTGGTTTTCTGATGAGACACATTTAAATTTCAACTACTGTGTTGTAGGAACTATTTTTTTGTCTAATTTGAATAGCTGTTGAGGGATCTCAGAGCATCATTGCAGTATCAAGTCCAATCTTGATGCCATTTCTAGCTCAGCTCTCCTCATGTCCTCAGCTGCTGACTGCTGTCCTCTTGTTCCCCAACACAGGTGCATGATAGACAGTGATGACGAAGTTCGGGACAGAGCAACCTTCTACTTGAATGTCCTACAGCAGAGGCAAATAGCACTGAATGCTGCCTATATTTTCAACGGTCAGTGATGGAAAGGGTTATTTTATGAGCTGTTATTTAACTTTATTATGGGGGGGCTTTGCTGTAACAATTTTCTCTAATGTAACTTGGGTCAGAATAACTACAAAGGACACAACTTTTTTTTTTTCTGACCCAAGTTCTTTCCTTTTGAGGTACTGAAAATGGCAAATTTGCCAAAATATGGGAAGGATTGTGTAGGAAATGGAGGAAAAGTACGAATTAAGCTTTTTTCATCATTGCTTCTTCCATCACTCACCTGGGACAGGTTTCTTAATCTTGGCTTCCTCATCTCCATTACAAAGTGAGGATGCCACATCTTGTTGCCAGTTTTGGTTATAAAACTGGATTATGGTCTGTAGTTGAGTCGATGGGAGCAGAGTAGTCAACACACGTGAGAGGACTGCAAAATGACTTTTCTGGAGTGAACTGTTCAGACTGCAGTTCAATCTGGAATAACAACTTCCTGTGTCATCTGCAGAGCAGTGCTTTTATCCTGTCTAGCATTGTGAAGTACTTAGTGTGTGTTTGTGGTTACTGAGACACAAACATGCTTTTGTTAGGTTTTTATTAGCTGAAGTCCAAACTGCATCTAGCTGTAAACTCTAGATTTCTTACAAGAGTTTCTCTGCAGCCTGATCCAGTTGACAGGCTTCAGATGAGAGCTCTTTAAATAATCTTTCTTGCTTATATCTCAAGGCGGATGTAACTAAGACACCGGTAAATTTTCAGACTCGAGCATCTTACTGCTTTTGTTGCAGTGGGCCCTCCAGAATTCCCACTCTTCACATGTAAATCCTATTGCCATGGGCCTCTGACAGTTCCTGCTGTTAGAACTGACTTTTCCTGCCTGTGTTTATTTGCAGGATTGACAGTCTCTGTTCCTGGGATGGAGAAAGCCCTGCACCAATACACACTGGAGCCTTCTGAGAAACCTTTTGATATGAAAACAGTTCCACTGGCTACTGCACCAGTCTTTGAACAGAAAGCAGGTAACACTTAGGCTAACCAAGGCCAGGTTGGACACAGGGGCTTGGAACAAGCTGCTCTAGTGGAAGGTGTCCCTGCCTGTGGTGGGGGGTTGGAACTGGAGGAGCTTTAAGGTCCCTTCCAACACAAACCAGTCTGGGGTTTGATGTTTAAATAGGCCATGGACAAAGCTATAAGCATTAATGTTGCCATAGTGAAACTTCATGTCTGTAAATTGGCTCCATCCCAGTAGGCTCAGGCCAAGACACGTGGTGGCTCAGCTAAACAGGGTGCAGCATCACTGGCTTTGCCTCCTTGGTATTCGCAGATAAAGGAAGAGAGCGCTTCTTCCAAAGAAACATGTGTTGGCAAGAATGTGGCTGTTCTGTTAGTTTAGTTGTTAGAGAGGAGCTTGTACCTAGATCAACATTGGTTGGTGGATACATTCCAGGAGTGCTCACTCACTTCACTGGCTTTCTTCAGTGTTCTTGCTCAGTTCTTCCATTCTGACTTTGTGCAACTTTAATAAGAGTTTGAGGGGGTTTTCCCCCTTCTCCTCCTTCTTCCAGCTTTTTTTCTGAATATTTTGCACTGAAGTGTGCCTTTGTCATAGAATAATAGACTCCCAGACTGGTTTGGGTGGGAAAGGACCTGAAGATCATCCAGTTCCAACCCCTGCCATGGGCAGGGACACCTTTCACTTGACCAAGTCTCTGTCCAACCTGGCCTTCAACACTGCCAGGGATGGAGCATTTATGACTTCTTTGGGCACCCTCTGCCAGTGCCTAAGCACCCTCACAGGGAAGAACTTCTTCCTTATATCCAACTTTAAATTTTCCCCTGTTTCAGTTTGAACCCGTTACCTCTTGTCCTATCACTACAGTCCCTGATGAAGAGTCCCTCTCCAGCATCCTTGTAGCCCCCTTCAGACACTGGAAGCTGCTCTGAGGTCTCCACACAGCTTCTCCAGGCTCAACAGCCCCCATGTTCTCAGCCTGTCTCTGTGTGGGAGGTGTTCCAGTCCCTGATCATCCTCGTGGCCTCCTTTGGACTTGCTCCAACAGCTCCATGTTCTTATGTTGGGGACACCAGAACTGCACACAGTGCTGCAAGTGGGGTCTCCTGAGACCCAAACACCTCTCCTCTTTTCTCCTTACAACCCAGTATTGCCTTGTGGTAAAGATATCTCAGTATGTATGTGTGAGGAACCAAATTGGCAATGGTTCATAGCAGGATGTGTGCAACACTACGGGTTAAGGAGTTTTTAGTGGAGTTATAGCAGCATTTAAAACTCCTGAATGATGTAGGTGACAGCACAAAGTCTTTGTTTCTTCTTCCAGAGATTGCCCTTGTCACCAGCAAGCCTGAGAAAGTTGCACCTTCACGGCAGGATATATTTCAAGGTGAGACAAGAACAGCGGGTCTCCAGTGCTTGAAGTGCTGGGAGGATGTTAACAGGTCAGGAGGGAGCAATGAGCAAGCCTTTCACTAAGTGTCACCTTCTTTTCCTTTCTGCCTAGAACAACTGGCAGCCATTCCAGAGTTCAAGAGCTTGGGCCCATTGTTCAAGTCTTCAGAGCCAGTGCACCTCACAGAAGCAGAAACAGAGTATTTTGTTTGTTGTATTAAACATGTGTTCACAAATCACATTGTTTTCCAGGTAAGAGAAGCTACGTGCTTTTGCCTGGGTGCAGTTGGAGTTGCCCTTTAATCATAGAGTCGCATAGTGATTTGGGTTGGAAGGGACCTTAAAGTTCCTCCAGTTACAACACCCTTCCACAGGCAGGGACATCTTCTACTAGTGTGGGTTGCTCCAAGCCCCTGTGTCCAACCTGGCCTTGAACACTGTCAGGGATGGGGCAGCCACAGCTTCTCTGGGCACCCTGTGCAAGCGCCTCAGCACCCTCACAGGGAAGAGCTTCTGCCTTCGATCTAATCTAAATAAAGCATAAGCAGTGCCCTGGGGAGTACAGCTTCTCTCTTAGGGGAACTGCAGTGTAGAATTAAGGGTGTGGGTGCTGCTTTCCTCAACAGTCAAATAAGGATGGGGGTTATGATCCCATGTGTTAAGGATTCCTAGTAAAACTGGAGAGAAAAGCTGTTTTTGTGAACAGCAGCTTGTTCAATGAAGTGGGAGTCTGCTTTATACTGTGGATTTGAGGGCAAAAGTCTTGATTAGGAATGTTTCTTCTCTAAGTCCTTTTCAATGTGTTCTGCAGTTTGATTGCACAAACACCTTAAATGATCAGCTGTTGGAGAGAGTCACTGTGCAGATGGACCCATCAGATGCTTATGATGTGATCTGCTTCATCCCAGCACCCAGCCTGGCTTACAACCAGCCAGGCATGTGTTACACCCTCGTCCAGATCCCGCAGGATGACTCCACTGCAGGTACCTGTTGGGAAGGAGTTGTTCTGCCCAACACTTCCCTCAAAGGAAGCTTTGGGAGAACAGCATGAAATGTTGAGGGGGTGGAGTTTGGGGAATACATTGAGATTCCGGAAATGACTGTTTGTCATGTGTCATGTGCTGGTTTTCATGTAGAACCTGTGTTTGTGCAAAATAATATACACAAGTTTTACAACATAGTGTAAACATTTTGAAATAATCAGCAGTATTTCTGCAAATGGGATGTTGAAGAGGATTGGAGAGGTAATAGGAATTGGTGCAGGTATTAAGAAATGGAATTTACTGCCTTCAATCAGTGAAAGGAGCAGATTTGAAAACATGGATTTTTGTTGTATTCAAGAGCAGAATCATTGAAAGGAAAATGCAAATAGAAAATAAAATATCAGTAGTCTGGGCCTGCATAAAACTTCATTTTATTACTGTTATTCACACTTACAAGAAACTTCATTGGATGTAGAATCCCAGACTGGTTTGTATTGGAAGGGACCTTAAAGCTCCTCCAGTTCCAACCCCTGCCACGGGCAGGAACACCTTCCACTAGAGCAGCTTGCTCCAAGCCCCTGTGTCCAACCTGGCCTTGAACACTGCCAGGGATTTTTCTGGGCACCCTGTGCCAGCGCCTCAGCACCCTCACAGGGAAGAGCTTCTGCCTAAGAGCTCATCTCAGTCTCCCCTCTGGCAGGTTAAAGCCATTCCCCTTGGCCTGTCCCTACAGGCCCTTGTTCAAAGCCCCTCTCCACATTTCTTGTAGCCCCCTTAAGCACTGGAAGCTGCTCTGGGGTCTCCATGCAGCTTATCTTCTCCTGGCTCAACAGCTGCAGTGTACTCTCAGCCTGTCAGCCCATTTGCACTTGATTTAAGATGACTCAGCTCATTAGCAAGGGGGTCTCTTGGTTATCCCTTTAATACCAGGGAAGATTAGAACTAGTGTGAATTCTTTGACCTGGGGGGTTGGCTCATGATCCATTTCTCAGAAACCCTTTGCAGAGTTTCTCCTCTCAGAGCCTGCACTCTGGGAGGCCTGAGCTTGTTACATTATGGCCCTGGCATACACCTCTTCTGTGATCCTCCTTTGGTCTTCATCTTAAGCCTGGGGAGCCTGGTGGAAATACATATGCAGCTGAAAAGTGCTCTGACCACATCCATGTCTCTATCTTCTGGGGCAAAGCTGAGGTAGATTCTTTCAGGTCTCTTTTTTGCTTGAAGAGAAGGAACTGCAGTACCCCTAACCTACAGGCTTTTCTCTCCTCCCCAGTTGCTTGTACTTTCAGTTGCACAATGAAGTTCACTGTTCGAGACTGTGACCCAAACACGGGTGTCCCAGAAGAAGATGGCTATGATGATGAATATGTGGTAAGTTCAGAACTTGGTTTAGTTTCATACAGGTGGCCATTGGGCTGACAGTTTCCTTTCAGATCTAAATCTGTAAAGAGAGAGCAGCAAACCTGCCCAAAACACCACAATACTGTAGCTCATAACGTTAGGTCCTTCCCCAAAACCTTCCTCCTGTTGTGCCCTATGGAGAAAGGATTTGTGAGTTCGGAAAGGAAGGAAGGAATAACTTCCTCTGTCTGTTTTCAGAATTCCAGCCCAATCTCTCCCAGGCATTTGTACTTCTGTTTATTGTGTTCATGTTATCACTCATGGAAATACAAGTCAGATCTCAGGAAAGTGCCTGGTTTGGGGGCTTGGATGCAGCAAAGGCTCCTTCAAGATTCTGAGGGTGTCTCTCCTCAGCTGCTCAGTAGAAGCTGCAATGGGCTTTGACTCCCAAAGTGATTGTCCCATTTTCTGCTCTCTTTGAGCCTCACGCATGTTTGAGGAAACGTGTTTAAGCTTTACAGATAACCACCGTAAATACTATTTTTCCTCTCTGCTTTTATATGCTGTTATTATGTGCTTCTGCAATTAAAGCCACGCATGCCAGGGTTCTCTTGGCAAAATGCTGCCTCCTCTCTTTGTCTTTCCCTTTCTAAGATGATCATTTCTCTAACTTCTTATATTTTGTAAGCCTAAACTCTCCTTTGCTTTTCTGTCAGTTGGAAGACCTGGAGGTGACCATGTCTGATCATATTCAGAAGGTTTTAAAGCCAAACTTTGCAGCAGCATGGGAAGAAGTGGGAGATGACTTTGAGAAAGAAGAAACCTTTGCACTTAGTTCCATTAAAACCCTTGATGGTGAGGTGATCTCTCCTCTTGTATTGGTGACCCACATAGTAATCCTGGTAAATCTGGCATGCTGGGGATATATTTGGTGCATAGGAGGAGAATTTGGTGCCTTCCAATGGGAAGTCATGTCCCAGCAACAAGGTTTTGTTAGTAGGTGGATGGATGATGGCAGAGAGGTAGATGTGGTCTACTTGACTTCAGCAAAGCCTTTGACACAGTCTCCCACAGCATCTGCCCCAGGTAGTGTGGACTGTGAACTGGCTGAAGGAGAGAAGCCAGAGAGTTGTAGTCTATGGGGCTGAATTGGAGGCCTGTAACTAGTGTGCCTCAGTCAGTACTGGGACCGGTATTATTTAATATATTCATCAATGATTTAGATGAGGGAATTGAGTGTACTATCAGCAAGTTTGCTGATGACACTGCGCTGGGAGGAGTGGCTGACACGGAAGGCTGTGCTGCCATCCAGCGAGACCTGGACAGGCTGGAGAGTTGGGCAGGGAATCCAGCCTGCATCTGGGCCAACCCCAGGTTCCAAGATGAGAGAGCAGTGTAAGAGGGACCTGTGGAGCAGGATGACCATGAGCCAACACTGTGCCCTTGTGGCTAAGAAGGCCAATGGCATCCTGGAAAGACGGTGGTTAGGGAGCTGCCCTGGTGAGACCCCATCTGGAATATTGTGTTAGAAGAAGGACAGGAGCTGCTGGAGAGAGTCCAGCGCAGGGCCACGAAGATGATTAAGGGGTGACATCTCCCTTATGAGGAAAGACTAGGGAGCTGTCTATAAATATATAAATAAATATATAAAGGGGGAGTGTCACGAGCATGGAGCCAGGCTCTACTCAGTGGCAAACAATGATAGGACAAGGGGTAATGGGTGCAAACTGGAACACAAGAGGTTCCACTTAAACTTGAGAAGGAACTTCTTCTCGGTGAGGGTGACGGAACACTGGAACAGGCTGCCCAGGGAGGTTGTGGAGTCTCCTTCCCTGGAGACATTCAAAGCCCGCCTGGACACATTCCTGTGTAACGTTATCTAGGTGTTCCTGCTCTGGCAGGGGGATTGGACTAGATGATCTTTTGAGGTCCCTTCCAATCTCCAGCATACTGTGATACTGTGATACTGTGATTGCAATGCTGGGATTATAGCGAGTGGAACTTTGGCATTGCTCTCCTGAAGCTGGCTGGAGGAAGGGGTGGGTTCCTGGGCTGTGCGGGCATGGCAAAGTAGGGGTATTGATGGGGCTGCAGTGGAAATGGTTAACCCACATGGGTGCTTAGAGGAGAAGAAGAGCTTGGCACTAACCTGGAGGTAATTTTCTTCCTCAATCTCTGCATGCAGAAGCTGTCAATAACATCATCAAGTTCTTGGGCATGCAGGCCTGTGAGAGGTCAGATAAAGTGCCAGAGAACAAGAATTCTCACACACTCTACTTAGCTGGTAAGTACTCACACTGCAGGACTCCATGGCCCTGTGTCCCCACAGGGCTTTACTAAAGGGAGGGGAATGGGTTGGGAGATTCTGCTCTTACTTTGAGAGGTTTTTCTCTGTGTTGATCAGAATGGATGTATTCTGCCTATGGGAATGGTAGTGAATCCTTTGAATGAAGAACTTTCACAGCAGGCACCTGACTAAGTTCCTTGCCTGTGCTTATCTTGGAAGGAGGTTCTTAGGACCATCTTACAGACACATCCTGAATTGACCTGCAGTAGCCACAGCTTCTTACGGAATCCTAGAGTCATTTAGGTTAGAAAAGACTCTTAAGGTCATCGAGTCCAACTGGTACCTCAGCACTGCCAAGGCCAACACTAACCCATGTCCCTAAGCACCACGTGTACACATCTTCCATATCCCTCCAGGGACGGTGACTCCACCACTGCCCTGGGCAGCCTGTTCCAATGCCTGAGCACCCTTTGGGGAAGGAATTGTTCCTCATCTCCATCTAAACCTGCCTGCAGCTTGAGGCTGTTTTCTCCTGTCCCATCCCTTGTTCCTTGGGAGCAGAGGGAACAGAGCCCCCTCCTGGCTCCATCCTCAGGACTATTTCTCCCTTAAGGGCAAGGGCACTGAGCCAGTGTACTAGCCTTGCAGTGTGTGTGGCCTTCTCAAACCAGAAGTGAGCTTCAGCTACCCACTTTTCTGCTTTTTACCTGTTTAAGTCACCCAAGCCCTCCTGCAACAGTTGCTGACTCTCTTTCATTACAGCATTATCTGTTATCTTTGGTCTTGGCCTCAAGAGCTTAGGAGAAATTGGGGGTTTGGGTATTTGTTAGTCACTTCCCCCTTCTCTGCAACTGGCAGACTCAGCATGTCTGTTGATGGCTCCTGGGTTAGGACTAGATCACTGAGCCTCTCCTGAAGTGGTGACTACAAGAAAATCTCTTCAAGTCATCTCCTAAAGCCAATCTCAAACATTGCTTTGTCCCCTCAGGTGTCTACAGAGGTGGCTGTGATGTGCTGGTGAGGTCCAGGCTCGCGCTCAGAGACGGAGTCACCATGCAGGTGACTGTTAGGAGCAAAGAAGAAACGCCTGTAGATGTCATCCTGGCTTCTGTAGGCTGAGTGTTCCAGCACGACTGCGGTGGAAACCCCCTTAGCAAACACTGGTTGGGTATTTACCAGCCGTCAAGCAGCCTGCCTGCCCTTCTGCATGTAGTTTTTACTCCTCCATTTGGTATATTTTGTACGTTGCAGTAGTGGCAATAGGTGGCTGGAACTGAGCCTTTCCCATGTCCCTTCCCTTGTTGTCACTTACCCATTCCCATCTAATTTATTGCACCTCTGGCCACTTGCAGTAGAGCAGGGAAGGGAAAAGAGGCAGGTGGGAAGAAAAATGGCATCAGACTTTTGTCAAAATTGCTTTTTATTAACAGAAAATAAACCCTGGTCCAAGTGGTGGAATTCATCTGAAGTACTGGTAATAAAATAGACATTTCTTGTTCTAGTTCTGGCTGTTTCAGTACAGAAAAAAGTAGCCCATGATGGCTGCTTACTCAGAAAAAGCCCCTTATTCCTAAAGGGACACTAAGAAAGTTCAAACATAAGCAGTTAAAACCCACCCAGCCTCCAAGTTTATGGTATCCTGATGCTCATCTCCTCTGTTCCACATGGAAAAATCAGTGTACAGAGAGAGATTAACCTTCACCTCCAAAGCATAGTCAGTGGCGAGCCTTACATTAATAATCCCAAACACTGGTGTGTGAAACATCCCATATCAAAAGCTGGGAAGAGACAGGGAAGGAGGGACCTTATGGTAACTTCCTTATGAGGGAAGTTCTGCATCTCTCTGCTGGTCTGCTGTTTTTTTAGTTATCAAGCCAGGGTGAGGAAGGAAAGAAGGAATAGCGTTCCAATACCACTTTAATTACCTGTCCTACATCCTATGCCTTCAGTAGCTATTGCTCACAAGAGCACTGACTTTTGCTAGGCCCCAGAACACTGCTTCTTCAGCTTGCCCTAGTGAAAGAGGCATGAGCCTGCCCTGGTGGAGCTACAACCAGGCTTCAGCAAAGCTCCTGGGTAGTCCCAGGGGTGCAGCATCACTGAGTAGCTCTGCTTGTTCAACTGAAGAGCAGAGAAACAAGGGAAGTAGTAAAACCGTTGAGGTTTAGAGCTTGCCTTTGGGTCATTGGCCATTAAAAAGAGGTTACTGAAGGTAATTACAGTCTTTAAATGCTCCTTTATGTGTGCATGGCGTCATTGCCAGTACTTGGGGGATTACAGGTCCAGCTCTCCTGCTGTAGTTAGTGTAGGCAAACTCTACTTCAAATTCTTCAGGCCTGACAAGGTGGTCAAGTATTACAACTCTTAGCAGAGGGATATCATTTCAACTGCATCCATGGTGGGAGTGTATGCATCAGATCTTGACTGCAAGTGGTCCTGGCTACCAGTGACATGTAGCATGGCCTTACAGTGACGGCAAATAAGGACTCTTGCAACAGACATGTGTTCCTGTTGTCCTTTGAGCTCATCTGTTATCCCAGCCTCATCTTTTCTGGTGCTTCAAGGATTTACCTGCATCAATGCAGCAGTTTGGTAGCCAAAGATGAGGTTGTTAATGCAAAGTGCTGGATCTGGAGATAAAAAAATCAAGGTTTCTTCCTGTCCCCAAAGCCTGCCATGAGGTGCAAGAACTGAGGTGCAGCAGCTCAGAAGGAGTTGATCAAGTCGAGATAAGCATTCAGGAAGCCTGTTGGATCCTCCAGCTGTGGATAGTGGCTGATGTGGTCGTCCAGCACAGACACTGTGGACATGGGAGGCACCTTCCTGGTGGGAGAATACAGCAAGGTGCCACCACTGAAGCAGGACATTACCCACTCGTATTCTGCCTGTAACATGGTTTGGGGACAAAGCCTGTATCAGCTACATATGACCACTCTTCCAAGTGTTGGATTTACTTCAGAGTAGTCTGAAGGAGAAGACTACCTCAAGTCAATACATTTTACCTCTGTCTGCTGAGGGTTTCAAATACCTCATTGTTTTGACTGAGAATTCTGACTTTGATGCCTAAAAACCAGCCTCCCTGAAAAGGGAATTGAAAGCCCCAAGACAAAGTCCTCCCTCAAAATGAACCCCAGTTGTGCATTCACACTTTGTGGTGGGCGTTATCTTACTTGTAAAGCTGAAGGAACTCTGGGTGTGGATTCACAGGGACCAGGGGCCCATAGATGAGATGCACTGCGAGAGAGAAGCAGAGAGAGCTTTTATACGCAAGGACATCCCTAAACTAAGCCAAGAAGACTGTTGCACGCATCCCACGAAGTAAACCAAACCAGGTTCCTACTCACACGGGACAGAGGTGGACATCAAAGCCCCAACCCAGCGTTCTCCCACCCCCAGCTTCTCTTTTCCTGAGTCCAGCTCCTCCTCCTCTGCCTTGCTGGGAAATGCTGCGTGGTCTCCTGCGTCCTCCTGGGGCTCGGCGGGCGGCTTCCGGGAAATGCTCTCGGCCGTCGCGGGGCTCGGCTCCTCCGCCGCCTTCTCCCGCTGCTCTGCAGCCGCTTCTTTCCTCTCCTCGACCGCCCCGACCTCCTCCATCGGCAGCCGTCCCCTCAAGGCCTCCGGCCCCGCTCCCGCCGCCGCTTGGTCCCCGGGGCCGCTCTCCCGGGCCGCTTCAGCAGCTGCCGGCTCCCGGGGCCTCTCCCCCTCAGCTCCCCGCAGCCTCACGAAGATGGAGGCGAGGGCGAGGGCCAGGACGGTGAAGAGCAGCCGGACGGCCAGGTACAAGTCCATGGCCACGTCCGTCCTGCCCTGCTGCTGGAGCCCGCCCGTATTATAAGCCATTGCCATAAAGCACAGTGAGACAAGAACCTTAGCCCAGGCCCCACATTTGATAAACACTAACACAGCAAATACCGGCTCTACGTAAGTTACAACATTCTGAAGCTGTGAGATCAAGAGAAACAACTCTGAGAGCCAATAAATCGTCATTGTGATGAGTGACTATTAATCTGGTCAGATCTGTCGTTATCTCAACCCTTCGTGCCCCACGTTGGGCGCCAAAAAGGACTGTCGTGGTTTAAACCCAGTCAGGTAATTTGTTCGCTCACTTCCCCCCCTTTTCTTGCCCTCCCCGTGCTCTCGGAGGGACGGAGAGGAGAATCGAAAAGAATGCAACTCCCACGGGTTGAGATAAGAACAGTTTAGTAACTAAGGTATAACACAAATCACTACTGCTACCACCAATGATAATAATGATAAAGGAAATAACAAGGGAAGAGAATACATCATCTCACCACCAGCCGACCGATAACTCGCCCCCCCCTCAGCCCGACCAAGCACCGACCGATACCTCCTCCAACCCTGCAGGCCCCCAGCCCTTCCGGCTAACTCCCAGTTACATCCTGGGCATGACGTGCTGTGGTATGGAATACCTCTTTGGTCAGTTTGGGTCAGGTGTCCTGTCTTTACTTCCTCCCGGCTTCCCCTCCTCCCTGGCAGAGCATGAGGCTCACAAAGTCCTTGGCCAAACCAAAACATCGCTATCAGTTCTGTTCCCAGGCCGAAAGTCAAAACACTGCACTGCACCAGCTTCCAAGAAGGAGAAAAATGACTGCTACTGCTGAACCCAGGACAGTGTCCCAGCCATAAACCATCTGCTTCTCCCCCTTCAGGTGTCTGCTTTTCCTTATCAGTAGCTGCTTATCAGTAGACTCAGTCTGCTTTTCCTTGTCAATAGAACCAGGTGTCTGCTTTTCCTTATCAATGGATAGTGCCTTTGTTCTGCTTAGTAGGCATGATAGGTACAGACAATACTTTTGTTTAAGCAAGCGAATTCCTCTAACCCCCCCTGTACAACCCCCCTGTACAACCTCCCTGTACATTGGTTAACCCTGTATCAATCCCCCCTTTTTTCTATAAAATGAGTAAATTCTTTTACTAGACTATTTATGACAGAGCTATCCATGTTCCTTCTATTGATTTATGAAGTGATTTTGATATACACTGTGTTATGCAAGGTACAATCATTAAAATGAGAAGTCCTATAGCTAAGATTAGAAGGCCTTGTTTAAGTATTTCTCTGAACCATCCAGTACCTCCTAGGTTATTTAGCCAGTCATCCATTCCACCTCCAACAATTCTAAGCTCCTGCGTATTTTCATTTCTTTTCGCAGCTTAGCATGAATTGATTCAGAATGGTCAGTTAAGTTCATGCAGCACATACTTTCGAAATCCCCACAACCATCCTGTAACAATATCTTTGTTACATCCCGGGCTTGTGCGCTTCTAGTTGGAAAGGCTTCTGGCCGACCTGAAAAGGTGTCTGTTAGTACCAACAAATGTCTATTATATCCCCTTTTTCTGTCCTTTTGAAAATTCTCCTGCAAAATTTTATTTTAACTGCCATTACCATCTAGGGTCTTCTTGAAATAGTTCCCTGTTTCTACTGGATATTTAAATTTAATTTCTTTTTTTCCAATCTTCATAGTTTATCATAGATCATTTACAATTTCAGGAAGAAAATTTTGTTATACCACAAGTAATCAATATTAAAACAATTAATATTAATCAGGTATAAGTATTGGTCCCAAG
>NW_026916091.1:0-28258 GCF_034315485.1 Pezoporus occidentalis | reverse complement strand
GGGTGCTGGGGGGGTCGGGGTCCCTGGCAGCTGCCGGCGCTCAGCCCAGACTCCTGTTCCTGCTGAACTGAGCCAGTTTAACCAAAGCAACTGCAAATCAGCTCAGTAGGCACAGGAGGCAGCGCCCGGGGGGGGATCCCGGTGTCCTGGAGCAGATCTCAGTGTCCCGGTGCAGATCCTGGTGTCCGGTGAGCGCCGGGGAGCGGAACTTAGCCACTGTGAACACGACCCGATGCCAACACTGTTCACATGTGGGCTAAGCCCTACCCCACAGCGCCTGTTCCCGGTGTGCATCCCGGTATTCCCGGTGTATCCTGGCGGCGGTGCTGGCGCCCGTTGGAAATCCCTGGCAATGTGATTTTGGGCAGAAATGGTAAAAAATCGCATCGCCAGGAACCCCGGTGAGCGGCAGCGGGGGGGGCGAGGGGGGTGTACCGTAACCCTCCCCCTCCGGTGGCAGCAATGGGGCAGGTCTGTGGGCACAGGGGCTGTGGGTGGAGGGGTGGACACACAAGGGGCAGACATGGACACACATGGACATGGATCCACATGGACACACACGGGCACAGATCTACATGGACACACATGGACATGGATCTACATGAACACACAGGGACAGACATGGACACAGATCCACATGGATAAACATGGACATGGATCCACATGGACACACACATACACACATGGACACATGGGCATGTACACACATGGACATGGCCACACACGGCCACAGCCATGGGCACCGCCCCGGTGCGGGCGCACGAGGCTGAGTCATGGCGCGGGCACGTGCCAGCACCGGCTGGTGCCATCGGCGCCGCCACGTGAGAGCCGGGACGCGCCCGGGCACGGCTGGGAGGGCTGAGCAGTGGCGCCAAGACCCCCCTGTGCATGTGGCTGTGGGGCAGATATTGGTGTGCCCAGGCAGAGAGGGGATGCGGCATCAAGGCTCTAGAGATGCTGGTGCCAGGACCCCCATGTCCCCATGGATGTGGCCATATGGCACCGTGGGGCAGCCATGGGGCTTGGTATCCCCAGCCAGGCAGAGGATATTGGTGTCGAGGCTCCGGTGGTGTCCCCCGTGTCCCTATAGATGTGGCTGTGGGGCTGCCATAGGGCACCCATAGGGTACAATGGGGCAGCCATAGGTAACCCATAGGGTACAATGGGGCACCATGAAGCACCCACAGGGTACAATGGGTACCATGGGGCAGCCATAGGGTGCCATGGGGCATCGCGGGGCAGCCGTCGCCGCCGCCGTCGGTGGGCGAGTTCCTGGAAGCAGCGTGTAATGGGGCCGGGGCCGTCGGGCGCCATGTGGGAGCCGCCGAGGCCCCGCCCCGGCCGTGACATCACCGTCGCCACGGCAACGGGGCAACTTCAAAGGGATTCGGGTGGAAAAGGACCAAGAAAATCTGGATCAACAGCGGCGGCGACGGCATCAACACAGCGGCGCTGCCAACGGGGCGGCGGCGCCGAGCTGGGCCGAACGGAGCCGAGCGGCGCCGAACGGAGCCGAACAGAGCCGAGCAGGGCCGAACAGAGCCGAGCGGGGCCGAACGCGGCCGAGCGGGGCGGGACGGGGTCCCCGGCGCCCCCTTTGGCCTGAGCCCAAGCAGGAGCCGCCGGCGGGGCCGGGGCGTTGCCGGTTGGGCCGCACCAACCGGCTCCTATGGGGCGGAGGCGCCGCTGTGGGGCTGCCCCCCCCCCCCCCGCTCCGTGCGCGTGTGTGGGGCAGCGCGGGGGGACACGAGGCGCCGGCGGTGCCGGTGCCAAGGCGGAGGCGGGGGCCGGGAGGGGCCGCCCCGTCCGCGCCCGTCGGCACACGCAGCGCCGGGGGGAAAGGATGAATCACCGCGGCGGCACCAACGCCCCGGCCGGGACGGGGGGGGGAGACGGGGGACGGCACCCGAAACCCCTCCGGAACCGGCCGAAACGGCGCTTCGGGACGCACCGGACGCGAGCCTCGGGGGCTTCGGAGCGGTTCGGCACCGTTCGGGGCCCTCGGTACCGTTCGGAGCCCTCGGTACTGCTCGGAGCGGTTCGGCAGCTTTCGGAGCCCCTCGGTACCGCTCGGAGCGGTTCGGCACCTTTCGGCACCCATCAGGGTTTTTCGGCAGCGTTCGGAACCCCTCGGTACCGCTCGGAGCGGTTCGGCACCCGTCAGGGAGGTTCGGCACCGTTCGGAGCCCTCGGTACCGCTCGGAGCAATTCGGCACCCGTTAGAGTGGATCGACACCGTTCGGACCCGTTCGGTACCACTCGGAGCGGTTCGCCATCGTTCGGAGCGGTTCGGCTCCGCTCGCCACCCTTCGGAGGGGCTCGGCAGCGCTCGGAGGCGTTCGGCAGCGCTCGGAGGCGTTCGGCGCCGCTCGGTTCGGCCCGGCCAAGCCCCGACCCTCGCCCCGGCCCGGCCCGTACTCACCGGGGCTCCGCCGCGCTCGCAGGCTCCGACTTTTCCTCCACGCAGGGGGATCCCTTTTAAACGCTTCGCTCCGCCCCGGAGGCCGCGGCCGGGAGGGGCGGGGCCTGCGCCCGCCGCCGCTCCGCACCCTTTCGGGGCTGCCCCACATGAGGGGCGCCTGCGGGACCCCCCCCCGCCGGTAGTGGGGCTGCCCCATGGGGGGAAGGCGGCTGTGGGTGACCCTCTCCGTGCCGCACGGCGAGGGCGAGGTGTGCCCCATACTGAGGGCACTATGCACCCCATAGTGATGCCACTATGTGCCCCATGGCGAGGGTGAGGTGTGCCCCATATTGAGGGCACTATGCACCCCATAGTGATGCCACTATGTGCCCCATAGCGAGTGCAATGTGTGCCCAATAGCGAGTGCAATGTGTGCCCCATAGCGAGGGCACTATGTACCCCATACTGAGAGCACTATGTGCCCAATAGCGAGGGCATTATGTACCCCATAGCAAGGGCACTATGTACCCCATAGCAAGGGCACTACGTACCCCAAAGCAAAGGCACTATGTAACCCATAGTGAGAGCACTATGTGCCCCATAGTAGGGCACTCTGTGCCCCATAGCAGGGGCACTATGTACCCCATACTGAGAGCACTATGTACCCCATAGCAAGGGCACTACGTACCCCACAGTGAGAGCACTATGTACGCCATAGCAAGGGCACTATGTACCCCACAGTGAGAGCACTATGTGCCCCATAGCGAGGGCACTGTGTGCCCCATAGCGCAGCCCCGTGCACCATAGCGCAGCCCGCGCCTCAGTTTCCCCGTGGCTGGTCTCCATGGCGATGCCGCACACACACATTAAACACGGGATCGCATCGGAAGTGGGTGAAACCACAGCGCGTCACCGCTGGCGCTGCCGCCGGGACAGGGCCAGGGCTGGCCCCGGCCCCACACATCCCGCCCTGCCCCATAGCACAGCCCCATAGCACAGCACAGCCCATAGCACAGCCCCGTATCACAGCCCTGCCCCATAGCACTGCCCCATAGCACAGGCCTGCCCCATAGCACAGCACAGCCTATAGCACAGCCCCATAGCACAGCCCAGCCCCATAGCACAGCCCTGCCCCATAGGACAGCCCTGCCCCATAGCACAGCCCTGCCCCATAGCATAACCCATAGGACAGCCCTGCCCCATAGCACAGCCCTGCCCCGCAGCACACCCCAGCCCCATAGCACACCCCTGCCCCACAGTATAGTTCTATAACACACCCCAGCCCCATACCACCCCCAGCCCCATAGCACAGCCCCATTGCACACCCCAGAGCCCCATAGCACAGCCCCACCCCATAGTATAGCCCTATAGCACACCCCAGCCCCATACTACCCACAGCCCCATAGCACACCCCACAGCCCCATAGCACAGCCCTGCCCCATAGCACACCCCAGGACCATTGGGTGTGGGGCCAGTGAGACCCAGCCCAGCTGCCCTGGGGGTTAACCCCCCCCTCTCCCCCCAGTGGAAGGTCCCAAATGCAAGTCCCTGGGGGGGGAACCTGGAACCCGCATGGGTCCCCACCCCCACCCCCCCTCCCCCCCATCTGGCAGTGGCCCCACATCTGGGCAGGAGCCACCTCATGAAACATGCATTTGAGGCCGGACATGCGTGGGGCTGCACATGGCCTTGGAGCACATGCATGTGGGGCTGCTGCACACACCACACACATGCCATGGAGCCCCTGTCCCGTGCAGCACATGCATGTATATGTGTGTACACACACGGGCATGGAACATGCTTGCACATCCATGTGTGCACACACAGGCATGGAACACGCACATCCATGTGTGCACATGAGCATGGAACAAGCACATCTGTGTGTGCACACACAGGCATGGAACACACTAGCACATCCACGTGTGCACACATGGGAATGGAACACGCTTGCACATCCATGTGTGCACACATGGGCATGGAACACGTACATCCATGTGTGCACACACGGACATTGAACATGCTTGCACACACATGTGAAGGCTCCGTGCACAGACGTGTCCTTTCTAGGCAATGGAGCCGGACACCACATTCCACACGTGTGAGTCAGCCCCAGCCTCACTGCGGCGGCACACGGACACGTGTGGCACCGCATGGACATGTGTGGCACTGCATGGATGTGCATGTAACGGCATGGACATACGTGTAAGCGCAATGACACGCGTGTAACTCCATGGTGTCGCATGACATAGTGTGACAAAATGTGGCCCAGCTGGAAACAGGGATGAGGATGAGCGGTGCGTGAGGGCTGTGGGTCTCAGGGTGTTTCTGTGGGTCTCTCTGGGTCACTGTGGATCTCTATATCTCTGTGGGTCCCGCTGTGGGTCTCAGGGTATCTCTATGGGTCACTGTGGGTCCTGCTGTGGGTCTCAGGGTGTCTCTATGGGTTGCTGTGGGTCCAGCTGTGGGTCTCAGGGTATCTCTATGGGTCTCTATGGGTCTCTGTAGGTCCTGCTGTGGTTCTCAGAGTGGCTCTGTGGGTCACTGTGTGTCTCTATGGGTTGCTATGGGTCCTGTTGTGGGTCTCAGGGTGTCTCTATGGGTCACTGTGGGTCCTGCTGTGCCTGGCCGTGGGTCGCAGAGGGGCCGTTGCCGGGTAACCCCGTGTTTGTGTGGGGCTGACTCAGGCCGTGAGTCACCGGCAGCACCGGGCAGCCCCCCCTCCCCCCTCCCCGGCGCTGGGTGTCCCCGGGGGGGGGTATCCCGAGGAGGGGGGGTAGCCCGGGGGGGGGGGGGAGTGTGTGACACAGCACCTCCCCCCCCCGAGCAGCCTCGTGCCCATGAGTCACCCCAGGGCGGCTCCAGACACCATAGCCCATGATGTAACGTGACATTGTATGACATAACGAGCATGGCATGACGTAGCGTGACATGGCAGGACACGCTATGGCACTGTGTGACGGCTGTCCTTGTCCCCTGCTCACGCATGTGATAGCGTGTCCAGCCGTGTTACGCCATGTGACCTCATGCAGAGCCATGTCATGCTGCGCTTTGTGACGCCATGCCGTGCTTTGTGACGCCATGCCATGCTTTGTGACGTCACGCGGCGCGTGTTCCTCACCGCCCCCCCGGCACCGCCGGGGTTAACCCCCGGCCCACACGCTAGCCAATGAGAGCCGGCGGGGCGGTGACCAACGAGAGGGAGTGCCCAACTCTGCAGGCAGCCAATGAGAGCCGGCGGGGCGGTGCTTGCGGCCAATGGGCGGAGCCGCTGCCCTGAGTTGACCCGCGGCCCCCCCCGGCCCCCCCCCGGCGGAACGGCGCTACCGGGACTGTTCGACGCCAAAATTCCTCGTTTTCCACCCAAAACCACACTCCCCCCTCCCTTCCTTCTCCCCAGTGCCGCTTCACCCAATCCCGGCCGTTTTTACCCCGAAGGCACCGGCAGACGCCGGGTTCGCGCACCCCGACGTGCTTTGAGACGTGTGAAAACGTGGCTTTTCCCGTTCAAACGCGTTTTGCCCATGACAACGGCGTCTGGCGCCGCCGGGGGGGAGGTCCCGGCTGGGGCCAAAGGGTGGGACCCGGCGGTAGGGAAAGGGGCCCCCGTCCCTTGGGCAGACGCAGCGGCTCCAGGGCGGGTGCCGGGATTGGCCGCTCCCGGTGGCTCCGCCGAGGGCAGTGGGCACACGGTGGTGCCGGTGCGGGACTGCCGGCGGGATGGAGCCGGGGGAGCGGGGATTCGAGCTGTGGCGAGATTACCTGGGGCTGGCGGCCGTGGTGGCTGCCCTGCGGCGCACGGAGGCGGCGGCGGCAGCACCAGGAGGGCAGAACGGCGGTGGCAGCAGCGGTGGTGGTGGCGGCTGCACCTTCTGCAGGCACAACGGGGAGGCAAAGCAGGTGTACAGCGGGCACCGGCTGCGGGACGCGGCGGGCCGGGTGCTGTGCCCGGTGCTGCGGAGCTACGTGTGCCCGCAGTGTGGAGCCACTGAGGACCGGGCGCACACGCGGCGCTTCTGCCCGCTCACCCGCCGCGGCTACGCCTCCGTCTACAGCCGGCCCAGCCGCGGCACCGGGAGCAGCGAGCACTGACGGGCAGCACCGGGGCGCAGGTAACGGCCGCGACTGGGGATGGGGGGGGGGGGTCGGAATTCCCGCTGCACGGATGAGCCTCGCACCCTGCTGCTCTTCCAGAGAGAGACATCGGGACGGCGCTTCCCACCCGCACCAGTGACCCATTCCTGACTGCGGGAGACCGGGACGGCAGGAACGGCGCTGGACGCTGATGAGAAACTGGACTCGGGGGGGATTGTACCGGCCCCCGGGAGGGTTGTACCGGGCCCCGAGATGGCTGTACCGCCTCCCGAGTGGTTGTACTGGCCCCCGGGGGTGGGGTTGTACCGACCCCGGGGGAGTTGTACTGGCGTCACGGTTGGGTTCAGTTGTGTTTTGGGTTGGTTTGTTGGGATTTGGACGCGTTTTGGCACACTGTTTATTTTCTGTTCGAGCCCTCATTGGTAATAAAGGGGCTCCCCGGGGGCTTACCCCACTCCTACGTCTCCATCCGCCTCCTCCCGGGGTTCAACGGCGCCGGGCGCCGGCTCCGCCGCGGCTTCGGCCTCCTCAGCGCCTCCAGGCCCCGGTGGGCACCCATGGCCAAGCGGCTGCGGGGTGGGCGCCGCGTCAGCCCCCGCCACGGCCCCGAATCCCACCCCAAATCCCTTGGGAAAAACCTTACTTAAGGTCCGAGAGCTCTTGGATGAGGCCGCAGACGATGTCGGTCGCGTCGTCCCTATGGAGCACACGAGGAACGGGGGGGGGAGGGGGGGGGTTGTCGCCATTCCTGCTCTTCCCGGCACCGGGAGCACGGAGCAGCCCGTGGGGCACCCACCTCGGGGCCTCTTCAGAGCGGTGCCCGGTGTCCACGAGCTCCTGTGGGATAACAGAGAATGGGCTGGGTTGAAGGGAGCTCATCCAGCTCCAACCCACGGGCAGGGACACCTTGCACTGCAGCAGGGTGCTCTAAGCCCTGTGTCCAACCTGCCCTTGGGGCCCATGAGCCTGAATCCCCCCTGTTCCGAGCACAGAGCCGCGTTATTCCCGCTTTTCCAGGTCGTTTCAGGCAGACTGAGGAGTCCTGGGGGGTTATTCCCGGGCAGTCTGCTCCTGCCATGGATTTACCTTGTGCTGTGGCGGCAGCTCCTGGTTGGGCTCTTCCCGGAGCTCATCCTGAGGCTCATCCCGGGGCTCCAACTGCAGCTCAGCCTGGGGCTTATCCTGATCCTCATCCCGAAGCTCCTCCCGCAGCTCATCCCGATGCTCATTCCGGGGCTCCTCCAGCAGCTCCTCCCGGGGCTCATCCCGAGCCTCCTGCGGCTCATCCCGATGCTCAACCCGAGCCTCCTCCCGCAGCTCCTGTGGCTCATCCTGATGCTCATCCCAGGGCTCATCCCGAACCTTCTTCTGCAACTCCCACAGCTCATCCCGATGCTCATCCTGGGGCTCCTTCTGCCGGGGCTTATTCTGCGGTTCCTGCAGCTCATCCTGATGCGCATCCCGAGTCTCTTCCCGGGCCTCCTGTTGCTCATCCCGGGTCTCCTCCTGCAGCTCATCCCGATGTTCATCCCGCGGCTCCTGCAGGTCATCCGGGTCCTCGTCCCGAGCCTCATCCCGGGGCTCTTCCAGCGGCTCCTCCTTGGGCCCAGCACCAGCATCAGATCCTGAGGGAGGCGGCCCCGGCTCCGCGCCGCGGTTCAGCCCCGGGGGGTTCCCAGCGGCCGGGACCGGAGCCTCCTCCCCTGGGACCGGAGCCTCCTCCCCTGGGACCGGAGCCTCCTCCCCTGGGACCGGAGCCTCCTCTCCCGGGACCGGAGCCTCCTCTCCCGCTGCCTCCGGAGGCATCTGCTTGGCTCTGGGGATGCTGTGCTCACCGGCTGCACCTTGGAGGGGAACCGGCCCCGTCAGCGCCGGCTCCCGGGTGACGGGACCTGGGTTTTGGGCTCTAACGGGCCTGGAAGGACGGTGCCGGAGGGGGGGGCGGCAGTTACCGACACCGGGGCGTGAAGCGAGGCGCCCCGTTACCTGCCGCCGGCTCCTTCTTCCTCTTGCCCATCCCTTGCCGCTCGCCTGAGGGGGCAGAACACAAGGAGTGATGAGCACCGTTAACGGGGCCATGATGGGGCCATCAATGGAGCCATTAACAAGACCATTAACGGAGCCGTTGGCCGCCCTTGCCAGGAGCCGGGGCCCCGCTCAGCCCCGCCGCGGCCGGATCGCCACAGCCCTCGGGTCTGAGGCGAAACCAAAGGCGTTTGAAACGGTTTTAACCGGTTTTCACCCATTTTCACCCGTTCCCTGCCCCCGGGGCAGGCGCCATCTTGCCGCCTCACCTCAAGCTTTCCCGCCTTTTTCCCCCCGCTCCCCATGCACTTGCGCGGCGCGGCGCACGCTGGGAGTTGTAGTCTTCCCCCCCGCACCACCTCCCGTGGGGGAGCCGCCGTCAAGCGAAGCCGTGCTGATAACGACAGCGGCTTTTGCGACGGCGGCGCACGTAAAGCGCGGCGTGTTGTTGACAGCGGCTGGAGCAGGAAGTGAGCGTGGATCCGGGGGTCGGGATCGGGATGGGACCAGGATGGGATCGGGATCGGGATGGGATCGGGATGGGATCGGGACGGGATCGGGATCAGGATGGGACCAGGATGGGACCAGGGTGGGATCGGGATCGGGATGGGATCGGGACGGGATCGAGACGGGATCGGGATCAGGATGGGACCAGGATGGGATCGGGATCGGGATGGGATCGGGACGGGATCGGGATGGGATTGGGATCCAGGTAGATCAGCTCTGCCCCTGCCCCAGCAGCTCCCTTGGGAATGGAGGCGATCGAGGCCATGGCTGCTTTGTGCATGAAGGACCCGGAGGAGGAGGAGGAGGAGGGGGCGGATGAAGACGGGCTCATGGTGAGGAATTCTCATCCCAAAAAGGGGCTATTCCCGCTTGGAATGGCGCTAAAGGGGCTCCTGGTGCTCCCCAGGCTGAGCTGCGGGAGGTGCTGGGCAGCGTGGACACACCGGAGCCTGCAGCCAAGGTAGGGATGGGATCCGGAGAGATCCCGAGGAGCCTGGCTTGGTGGAAGGGCCCAGAGGCAGCCCCAGCCCTATTCATTCCCCATTGGAATGGATCCGGATGGGTCCATCCTGATTCTGGTCCGCAGGTGTCGGCTCCGGAGCTTGGGAACACCGAGGCCTTGCTGCAGGAGCGGGCAGCTCTGTACCGGGCCGCCATCGCCAGCACTAGCCCTGGCCCGCGGCTGCGGCGCTTCCAGAGGGGCCTCAAGGTGAGCCCAAGGGATCCCATAGGAGAGGCTCCATTCCTGCTGGGATCCAGCCCCTGGGGATCATGGCCCTGGGGTGCGCCTTCAGTTTCTGGCCCTTTCCTCCCCGTCCCTTCTTGGTTTCCCTTCAGGCTTCCCCTTCCCATGAGTTATCCCATGGGATTTGGGGGGCGAGGATGGGACTGAGCCCCTCTGTGCCCCCCGCAGACGCTGGAGGCGATGCTGGAATGCGTCAGGAAGGGAAAACCCATCCAGGAGGATGAAATTCCCCCTCCAGTGGCGCTGGGCAAGGCTCCGGCCCCCCCTCCAGTGCCCCCTTCCCCCCCAGAGGAGGTTTCCAGGCTGGATGCGGCCGCATCCCAACGGATCCAGCATTCCCAGGAGCTCCGGAGCCGCCAGCACCAATACAAGGTCTTGGCTCTCCAGGCCAAGCGCAGCGGGGACATGGCCACAGCCACCAAGTGCTACCGGGAGGCGAAGGTACGGCACCGGTGCGGCCGGAATTCTGCTTGGATTGGGCTTCCCATGGGAATGCCAGGGGGGTTTGCTCTTTGTGCTTTGCTCTGGCAGAGGTTTGATGCTCTCCTGAATGCTGTGGCCAAGGGGCAGCCAGTGGAGCCCAGCCTCGTGCCGCCACCTCCTGGTAAATCCCGGTGCTCCCGGTGCTGCCCGGCGGCATTCCCGGTGCTCCTCGGGCCGGATCCATCCCTCCCATCCCCACAGATCCACTCCCGGAGGAGCCGGAGCTGCATCACACTGCGGAGCCAGAGGCCAAACCAGCTTCTCCTTCCAGTGCAGGTCAGAGCCCTGACACCCCTGCCCCATAGCGGGGTGCTGGGATCTCCCACCAGCCCCATAGCAGGGTGCTGGGACACCCTAAAGCCAGGCTGGGAATATTGGGGCTGTCCAGCCTGGAGAAGAGAAGGCTCCGGGATTAGGATGGTCCAGGCTGGGATGCTCCATCTCTGCAGAGTCGGAGCTCCCTGCCCTAGTGCAAAGTGCCCATAGGGCCTGGATGCACTTTAACCTCCCTTCCCCCCCATCCCCATTCCCATCCCCATTCCCATCCCCATTCCCATCCCCATCCCATCCCCATCCCACTCCCATCCCATCCCCATTCCCATCCCATCCCCATTCCCGTCCCAGGCTCCGGGGCTGTGCTCCCAGCGCTGCAGCTCCGGATGCGCCGCTACGAGGAAGCGGCGGCGGCGGCCGGCATGCGGGGGGACGCGCGCAAGGCCCGGATGCATGAGCGCATCGTGAAGGTACCGAAGCCCCTGGAGTGCCCTCAGCTCCCGCCTCCCAATTGGTTAATGAGCAATTAACATTGATTAATTATAATAGAACTAAAAATTAATGTTTTAATTTCCACCCCCATCACATCCCATCCTCATCCCATCCCATAATTAATTAATTATAAATAATCATTATAACAACATTGATAATACTGGATATTAATCTCCAGCAATACCAAGAGGCCATCCGGGCCCACACCGCCGGGAAACCCGTGGATCTCTCGGAGCTTCCTGTTCCTCCAGGTACCATTCCCGGTTTCCCCCAACCGTGGGTGCATCGCGGCGAGGATCCGCATCCCATTGGCGCCAATCCTGGGGTTTTCCCACCGCTTTACCAGGTTTCCAGCCCATCCAGGGCATGGATGCGGGCGGGGAGCGGAGCATGGCGGCAGTGCTGGAGCAGGCACTGAGGCTCGTGGGGCAGGAGGAGCACGAGGGGGAGGATGGAGCCAAGGAGGTGGTGATCCCAGCACAGATCCCGGCACATCCCAGTGCCACCAGCGGCCGTTCCCAGCCCCAGCAGCCGCCCCCATCCGGAGCCATGGATGTGACCGGAGCAACCAGAGCAGCTACCAAAGCCGGCAGCAGGGGTACCGGGAATGGCTCTGGTGGGAGTGGGGCTGGGGCTGGAGGCAAAGTGTGGCCCCCACCTTGCTTGTTCCCCCTCTCCTGCCTCCCCAGCCCAGCAGCAGCTTTGCTTCCTGCAATCCCGGCGGGAGCAGCTCCTGGAAGCTGCTCTGGGATCCAAGCGCCGTGGGGACCTGGAGGGGGCGAAGCTGTTCCTGCGCCGGGCCAAGGCGCTGGAGCCGGCGCTGGAGGCCTCGCGCCGCGGCCTCCCTGTGGACATCAGCAAGGTCAGGGGGGCAATGAGCCCCCTGAGATCCCACTGCATCCTGTCCCCATCCCACTGCATCCCATCCCCATCCCACTGCATCGCATCCCCATCCCATCCCATTGCATCCTATCCCTATCCCACTGCATCCCATCCCCATCCCATCCCCCTGCATCCCATCCCCATCCCATCCCACTGAATCCCATCCCATCCCACTGCATCCCATCCCACTGCATCCTATCCCACTGAATCCCATCCCCATCCCATCCCACTGCATCCCATCCCATCCCATCCCATCCCACTGCATCCCATCCCACTGCATCCTATCCCACTGAATCCCATCCCCATCCCATCCCACTGCATCCCATCCCATCCCATCCCATCCCATCCCACTGCATCCCATCCCACTGCATCCTATCCCACTGAATCCCATCCCCATCCCATCCCACTGCATCCCATCCCCATCCCACCCCCCTCCCATCCCCACCCATTGGCTCCCTGTGCCACAGGTGCCGGAGGCGCCGGGATTCCCGGAGTTCTTCCTGCTGGAACCGCGCTCTGGCGCCAGGATCCCGCCGGAAGCGGCCGCACGGTTCCTGGAGCTGTTGCGGCTCCTCCGGCGCCAGCACGAGGTGAGGAGGAGGAGGAGGGAGGGGGAGTGAGGAGGAAGGAAACAAGCGGCTTCCTTCCTGCTTCCTCCCTGCTTCCCTTTTCCCCCCTTCTCCCTCTGCTTCCTCCCTTCTCCTCCCATTTATTTCCCCCTTTATTCCTCCCTTTTCCCTCCTCCTTTTCCCATTTTTCCCCTTTCTTTCCCCCTCCCTCCCCTTCCTGCCCCCCAGATCTGCCTCAGTCACTCCAAGCAATTCACTCAACTGGGAAACCTCACGGAGACGACCAAGTGAGTGCATCCGGAGCTGGAGCCGGAGCCGCTCCGGAGCTGCTGCTCATCCGGCACCACATTCCCGGCAGGTTCGAGGCGCTGGCTCAGGAATGCCGCCGGAGCCTGGAGCTGCTCCAACGGGCTCATGCCGCTGGCGCCCCGGTGCCGCGGCACCACCAGGAGCAGCGAACCTTCACCACTATCAGGTACTGCAGCCCCGGCCCCTGCGGCTCCAGCGCCGCCGCTTGTGTTCCAATGGGATCCTGGCATTCCCAGGAGCTTCCCGGAGCTGAGCCCCAGCGACCTGGAGCTGGCCATAATGAAGGGGATGAACCTCCCGGCACCACAGGGTGAGCCTCGATGGAGCCAGTGCAGGGAGAGGGAGAATCCTCATGGACTGGGGGGGATCCCAAGGGAAAAGGCGTCCCTGCCCCGGGGACTGGAGGATCCCATTCCATGATTCCAGGTTTGGCTCCCAAGGACCTGGACACGTCAGTGCGGTTCGAGTTCCCGCATCCCAGCGTGGTGAGTGGGGGTCCCAGAGCCGGAGCCGGAGCCTTGGGACCATCCAGGTCTGATGCTCCCATTGCAGGAGGAGCCCCAGCGGGACAAAACAGCCACTGTGAAGAGCACGGATTGTCCTGGTAACCGGCACTGGGCCTCCCCTGCCCCATAGCGCAGCCCCCCCCGCGCCCAAATCCCCCCATTCCCACCCCCACATCCTGCTGTGCCGGTGCAGAGTTCCGGGAGCGGTTCCGGCTCCGGCTGCTCCGAGGGCACCGGGGGCTGCGCCGTGTCCTGCGCTCCAAAGGCATCAAGTTCGAGGTGACCCACAAGGGGTAAGAGATAGGGAGACCCCCCTAGACCCCGTTTCCCCTCCCCACATCCTCCTGCCTCTTCCCAATCCCCATCCCCGATCCCAGGGGACTCTTCAAGCCTGACCGCATCCTGGGCTCGGCCTCGCTGCGCTTGGATGCACTGGAGACCACGTGTGAGGTCCGGGAGGTGCTGGAGGTGAATGGTGGGATCCGAGCTGGGGGGAGTCATGCAGGGCTTCCCACCCCATTCCCACTTCCCACCGGGAATGTTCCCCCACCCAATTCCCAGCTCCTGGATGGGCGGCGCCGCACCGGTGGGACCCTGGAGGTGCTGGTACGTCTGCGGGAGCCACTGGGAGCACCGGAGCTGCGGCCGCGCACCGAGCCCTGGCTGGTGATCCAGGCACCGGGAAGTGCTGGGAATGGCAGGGAACAGCACCGGGAACGGCACTGGGAACAGGCAAGTGTGGGATGCGATCGGTCCCTGTGGCCTTGTGTGACCCCGCTCCCCCTTCCCGCGTCCCCTTCCTGCTTCCCCCTTCCCACATTTCCTTCCCTTTTCCCCCTTCCCTTCCCCACTGACCTCTCCGGCTCCCCCCTCCCATTGCCCCCATCCCTGTGCTGGCGCTGAGGGCACTGAGGTCAACCAGAAGGGGCCCCCTCCCGTGCCACTCCCCCCAGCACCCATGGGACCCCACCTTCCCACAGGATGCAGCCAAGGAGCTGCTTTACAAGAGAAACCTGGTGCAGAACGAGGTGGGGGTGGCTCCCGGGGGGGGGCACTTTGGGGGGTTCCCCCATTCTCCCCCCATTCCCTCCCATTATTCCCACATTTCCTCCTATTCCCCCCCCCCATTTCCCCCTCTTTCCCCCCCTCTTTTCTCTTCCAGCTCCAGAAGCTCCATGGATGAGCCCCCCCCGGCGCTGCAGTGACAATCACAGGGACTGGAGCTGCTCCAGCCCCCCCATAAGCACTTTGCCCCCCCCTTGTCGTCCCCCCCCCCCCCGCCAAGTGCCTGCCCCGGGGGGCGCGGGGGGGGCCTGGGGCTCCTTCTGCATCCTCACACGTGACTCTATAAAGGTTTTAAGGCAAAAAAACGCGGGTTTTGGTCAATCCCCCCCCCAAATCCTGGGCAGCATCTCCCCGTCGCTATGGCAACGGCTCCCCCACCCCGCCGATGCCTCGTCTCCATGGCAACCGCGCCAAGAGCGGACGGGCGGGAGGCCGAGCCAATCGCTGCGTGCGCGCCGCCGGGCGCTGAGTCCCCATTGGTCCGCGCCCTGGGGATTGTCAGCAGCGGCGGGCCAACGGGATCGGAGGCGGCAGCCTCGCTCCGCCGGCTCGCCCAATGAGAGGCGCGGGCGGTGGCGTGGCGGCCAATGGGGGAGCGGCGGGGGCGGGCGGTGTCGGGGGGGGCGGGGGCGCTCCGGAAGAGGAGGGGGGGGCGGGGGAAAATGGCGCCGAGCTCGAACGCGGAGCGCGGCGGCGGCGGCGGCGGCGGGAGGCGGGGCCCGGGGGGAGCCGCGGCCGGAAGCGGGGCCCGCGCGCGCCGGGAGCACCTCCTGCGGCAGCTGCAGCGCGGCAGGGTCAGCGCGGGGTCAGCGCGGGGTCAGCGCGGGGGCATGGCGGGGAGGGGGCACGGGGTGCTCCGTGCCACAGGGCAGGGCAGTGGGGCTACAGCGCGGTGCTATGGGGCGCTGTGGGGTGCTATGGGGTGCCATGGGGCAGCAATGGAGTGCTATGGGATAGCAACGGAGTGGTACGGGATAGCAATGGGGTGCTATGGACAGCAGTGGGGCACTATGGGCAGCAAAAGGGTGCTGTGGAGCAGCAGTGGTGCTCTATGGGATAGCAGTGGGGCTCTATGGGATAGCAATGGGGTGCTATGGACAGCAATGGGGTGCTATGGACAGCAATGGGACACTATGGAGCAGCAATAGGGTGCTATGGAGCAGATATGGGGCAGCAATGGGGGACTGTGGAGCAGCAATGGGGCTCTATGGGACAGCAGTGGGGTGCTATGCACAGCAATGGAGTGCTATGGGCAGCAATGGGGCTCTATGGGATAGCAGTGGGGTGCTATGGGCAGCAATAGGGTGCTATATGACAGCAATGCATCCTGCACGCCACAGCTCTATGGGCAGCTCTCGCCAAGGCTCTTCAGGAAGCTGCCGCCGCGCGTCTGCGTCTCCCTCAAGAGCATCGTGGATGAGGAGCTGCTGCGCGTGGGGTGAGGCTGGGGGGGCTCCCCATGTGTCCCCACCCCATGTCCCCCCTTGTACCCCCCCCATCGTCCCCCATGTCCCCCCTCCAGGCACATCTTCCTGGGCTTCTCCAAGTGCGGGCGCTACGTCCTCTCCTACACCAGCAACAGCAGCGATGATGATCTCTCCTTCTACATCTACCACCTGTACTGGTGGGAGTTCAACGTCCACAGCAAGCTCAAGCTGGTACCGCCCCCCCAGCGTACCCATGGACACGCACCCCTGGGGATGGGGGTTTTGGGGTGTCCCCCCCCCACCCCAGCTCATCCCCCGCCCCCCATAGGTGCGTCAGGTCCGGCTCTTCCAGGACGAGGAGATTTACAGCGATCTCTACTTGACCGTGTGCGAGTGGCCGAGCGACACCGCCAAGGTCATCGTGTTCGGCTTCAAGTGAGCCTGCCTGGGGGTCATCATCCTCATCCCCATCCCCATCCGTCTGCATCCCTGCCTTCATGCCCATTCTCATCCCTATCATCTTCATCCCCATCCCCATCCATCTGCATCCCTGTGTTCATCCCCATCCCCATCCTCATACCTGTCCTCATCCATCTTCATCCCCATCTTCTTCCCTATCTTCATCCCCATCCTCATCCCCATCCCCATCCATCTTCATCCCCATCCATCTCCATCCCCATCCTCATCCTTATCCCCAACATCTTCATGCCCGTCACTATCCATCTGTTTTCACTCCCGTCTTCATCTTCATCATCATTTCGATCCCCATCAGTGTGCATCCCTATTTTCATCCCCATCCTCATCCCTATCCCCAGCATCTTCATTCCCTTCATCTTCATCCCATGTTCATCTCTGTCATCATCATCATTTCCATCCCCATTCATCTATCCCATCCCTGTCTCCATCCTCAGTGCCATCCCGATTTTCATCCCCATTGCCATGCCCATCAGCATCCTCACCTCCATGCCTCTTTTCATCCCCATCCATCTATCTTCATTGCCATCTACATTGCCATCCTCATCCTCTTTCTCATCCCCATTTTCATCCCCATCCCTATCTCCATCCCCACCCCTACCATCACCCCCATCCCTGCCCCCATCTCCATCCTCACCCCCCTCCTCTTCCTCCTTCTCCCCCCAGCACCCGCTCGGCCACGGGGCTGCTCCTCAACATGATGATGCTGAGCGACGAGAACCACCGCGACATCTACATCAGCATCGTGGCCACGCCGGCACCGCTGCACTGCGCTGTGTGCCGGGCCGCGGCACTGCCGCCGGCACCCGGTGAGCGCCAATACCCCTGCTACCCCCCGGTACCCTGCCCCCCCCGGTGCCGGTGCTGAGGCTCTGCCCCCCCTGCAGGCGCCGGCGCCCGGCAGTGCCTGTGCCATGGCTTCATGCTGCACACCAAGTACCAGGTCGTGTACCCCTTCCCCACCTTCCAGCCCGCCTTCCAGCTCAAGCGGGACCACGTCGTGCTGCTCAACACCAGCTACTCCCTCGTGGCCTGTGCCGTGGCCGTGCGTGCTGCCGGTGGGTCCCCCCCCGGACCCACAGACCCCAACCAGACACCCCCCCCCCCCAACCCACCCCCCTTTTACCCTCCTCATCCCATTGCAGGCGATGCCAGCTCCTCCCAGATCCTCTATGGGCACCGGAGCCCCCCTGCACCGGCGCCCCCCCGGGCCCCAGAGGAGGGGCTAGAACGGGACCCGGGGGTGCAGCACCCGGCGGGGGGGGCACCGGTTCCAGCCCCCTCCCCATCGCCAGCAGTGGCCAAAGCAAAGGAGTTCGTGGCCGATCTCTTCCGCCGCGCCAAGGGGACCCCGGGGCTGGGGGGGGACGAGGATGAGGATGAGGACAGCGCCACCGGCACCCCCGAGGGGCCCTCCCTGCCCTCCACCACCCCCCCACCAGTGCTGGGGCGCTGCCCCCCCCACCCCACGTCCCCCCCAGGCCATGGGACCCCCCCCGGGCCCCCTGAGCCCGGGTACATCAACTACACCCAACTGCGCTATGTGCTGGAGCCTGGCCCGGCTGAGGAGGGTGAGCACAGGCATGGACCCCTATTGATTTTGGGGTTCCCCATTGATTTTGGGGTCCCTCATTGATTTTGGGGTCCCCCCATTGATTTTGGGATCCCCCCAGAGCTGGAGGACGACAAGATCTCGCTGCCCTTCCTGGTGACCGACCTGCGTGGCCGCAGCCTGAAGCCACTCAAGGAGCGAGCAGTGGCACCGGTGGGTGCCATTGGGGGGGGTCCCCTGTGGGACCCTATTCCCATTCCTGTTCCCTACTCCTGTTCCCATTCCCTATTCCTTTTCCCATTCCCTTTCTCATTCCTGTTCCCATTCCCCTTCCCATTCCTGTTCCCATTCCAATTCCCATTCCCTATTCCTGTTCCCATTCCCGCTCCTATTCCCGTTCCCAGGAGCAGTTCCTGGCTGTGGAGCAGCTCACACTGGACTTTGAGTACGTCATCAATGAGGTCATTCGCCATGACGCAGCCTGGGCCCGGCAGTTCTGCTCCTTCAGCGACTATGACATCGTCATCCTCGAGGTGGGGACCCCCCTGTTCCCCCCATGGCATCCCTGTGGCCCCCATCGCCCCCCATCACCGCTCTTTGTCCCCCCCAGGTTTGCCCTGAGACCAACCAGGTTGTCATCAACATTGGGCTCCTGCTCCTGGCCTTCCCCTCCCCGGATGAGGAGGGACAATTGAGGTGAGGGGGGGACACAGACACTCCCAAACCCCCCCACCCCCCCCACTGACCCCCCCCTTTGCCCCCCCCAGACCAAAGACCTACCACACCAGCCTGAAGGTGGCCTGGGACCTCAACACTGGCGCCTTCGTCACCGTCGGCGTCGGGGACCTCACTGAGGTCAAGGGGCAGACGAGGTGGGGGGGGCTTGGGGTTTAGGGCAGTTGTGGGGCAATTTGGGGGCATCTTTGAAGGTTTGGGGGCAGTTTTGGGTGGTTTGGGGGCAATATGATGGGTTGGGGGGGTTAGGGCAGTTATGGGGCAATTTGGGGGAGTTTTGGGACATCTTTGGAGGGCTTTTGGGCAGTTTTGGAGCAATATGATGGGTTTGGGGGAAATTTGATGGGTTTGGGGCAGGGTTGGGGCCATTCTGACACTGTGGGTGCATTTGGGGGCAATTTACGGGGAATTGGGAAAAATCTAGGGGGTGATAGGTCAATTTGGGGGCAATTTGGGTAGATGTGGGGGCAATGGGTGGAGATTTTAGGCATATTGGGTGGGTTTTAGGGTAATTTGTGTGGATGTGGGGGCAGTTTGGTTGGATTTCGGGCAGTTTGGGCGGAGTTGGGGCAAGCTGGGTGTGCACGGGGACAATCTGGGGGCAATTTGGGGAAGCTTTGTGGCCGTTGTCGAGCATCGGGCGCCGCGATGGAGGGGGAGGGGTCGAGCCTTGGCCCCGCCCCTTTCCCCGTTGACTCCGCCCCTTCCCCCCGCGCCCTCCAGCGGCAGCGTCTGGAGCGGGTACCGCAAGGGCTGCGTGGACACGGTCATGCGCTGGCTCGTGCCCGAGAGCAGCGCGCGCTACGTGAACCGGATGACGAACGAGGCCCTGCACAAAGGTGGGGGAGGGGCGGGGGGAGGGGCGAGGACCCATCCCTCCCCCCCCCTATAATAAAACCCCCACCTTCAACCCCCCCCAACCCCCCCCCCAGGTTGCTCCCTGAAGGTGCTGGCGGACAACGAGCGCTACACGTGGATCGTGCTGTAGGGGGGGCAGGGGCCAAAAAGGGGTGGGGAAGGGCCGAGGGGGGGAATCCTGCCCCCTCACCCCCCCCCCCCCCCCCCCCCGCTCGCGTTTATTTGTATTTTGTTGTTGTTATTTTTTTGTTTCACGTTCACGTTGATGGGGAGGAGGGGGGCGCGGCGCCCCTCCCCCACCCCGCAATAAACCCGCGTTGCCCCGTTCGCGGGGGGGGTTTGATTGGGGGGGGAGGGGCGGCGCAGGGAGGGGGCGGGGCTTAAAGACCACGTGGGTTTTATTCCGTTTAGAAAGAACTACAAAAGGTAGAAAACAGCGTGGGGGGAGGGGCGGGGGGAGGGGCACACACGGGGGGGGGCACAGGGGTGTCCCCACCCTCCCCCCCCAAAGGCTCTTTGTCACGATAGAGGCCACAAACAGAGACACCTTCCCCCACGCCACCCCCCGGGGGGGTCCCGCGCGCGGGGGCGGGGAGGGGCGTGGGGCACAAAAGCGCAGCTCGAATGCGGGGGGGAGGGGCTGAAGCGCTGAGGGGCGAGGGGGGAGGGGCCCTCATGTGGGGGGCGGGGTTGGCACTGGGAGGGTTCCCCCCACCCCCCCCCCCACCCCGCGGTGTTTGTGCCCCTTCCCCCTTCTCCCTCCCGCCCCAAAGGGTCCCGACGTCACCCCCCCCCCACAGGGGAGGAGGGGCCATCCCCAAACCCCCGGGTCCCTTCCCGCCCCTCCCCCGCCCCCGGGGGGGGGGCTTTGGCACGATCCCGGCTTAAGGCACATTGACACCGCCCCCGTTCCCCCCTCCCCTCCCCCCCTAGGGTGGGGGCGGGGGGAGAGGCGGGGCGGGGGGAGGGGCAGCAGGGGGGCGGGGTCCCGGGCGGGGCGGGGCCCTCAGCTTGAGGGCAGCGCCTGCACAAAGCGCGGGAGCTTGGGGGGGGGCTCGAGGGGGTCGGGGGGCAGCGCCGGTCCCTCCCCCAGCCCCAGCTCCTGCGGTAGCTCCTCCTCGCTCTCGTCCTCCTCCTCCTCCTCCTCGTCTGGGGGGGGGGGGCACGGGGTGGGGGGACGGCCGGGACCCCCATCCCCCTCTGGAACACTCCCCATTGCCCCCCCCTAGACCTCCCAATAAACCCTCCAATGATCCCCCCAGTACCCCCCATCGGCCCCCCCAACCCCCCCATAATCTTCCCATAGCCCCCCCCAGCACCTCCTAATGCCCCCCAACAGCCTCCATAGACCCCCCCATAAACCCATCACTGGCGAGGCAGGGTCACACAGACCCCCAGGAGCCATCAGTAGGCTCCAGGGTTAACACCAACTCACCTTTATCTGGGTCCAGCGAGTTGAGGGAGCTCAGGTTGGCAAACTGCGGGGGGGCAATAGGGGGGGGATGAGGACATCAGACCTCTGCCCCCTGCCCCTTTTTACCCCCACTTTTTGTCCCCCCCTCACCTCGCCCATGACTGCGATGGGGCTCTGCCCGCGGGCCTGCGCCACACGGTGCTCCACCAGGTAGTACATGTACTCGTCGTAGAGCAGGCGGATGAGGTGGAAGGAGCCGAAGCTGGCGGCACTGCGCAGGGTCAGGTCCCGGATCACCATGGAGCTGCAGCACAGAGCACAGCCGTGGGGCAGGCTGTGGGTCGTGGGGGACGTGTGCGGTGCGGTGATATGGAGGGGGGGCACTCACCTGTAGAAGGACCACTTGAGGAGGAAGAGCTTGGCGGCGCGGGGGAACTGGGGGGTCCCGGCGTGGGGCTTGAGGACGCGCCCCACAACTGCGTCCAGCCACGCTGCCCACTGCTCCAGTGAGTTCTGCTGCTGCAGCGTCGCCTTAAAGTCCTGCTCCAGGCGCTGCACCACGCGGTCCTCGCAGCGGCAGACCCACGAGGCCTGTTCCTATGGGGCAGTGGCTCAGCCCCACGGCTCGACCCCCGGCAGGACCCAAAGCACCCACCCCAGTGCCACAGCAGCCCCCATCCCCTCCCTAATCCCACCCCAGCCCTATAGAACCCCCACATCCCATTCCCCACCTTGCTTCTTCAGCAGGGTCCCCCCACTGGTCACTCTGCCCCATAGGGTCCTCTGTATGGTGCTCCATGGGGTGCTCTATGCATCACTCTGGGGCATTTTCTGTGGGGCACTCTGTAGTGCTCTGTGCAGCATTCTATAGGATGCTCTATGTGGCTCTACATCACTCCAGGGTGCTCTGTGGGGAGCCCCACAGGGTGCTCTATAGGGTTCTCTATGGGGCTCTCTATGTGGTGCTCCATGGTGCTCTCTATGGGTCTCTCTATGGGGTTCTCTATGGGGCTCCCTATGGGGTGCCCCACGGCTAGGGGGTACCTGGACGTTGGCGAAGTCGACGCGGTTGAGGTCGCTGAGCATTTGGTTGATCTGGGCCGTGTTCTGCAGCACCGCACGCGCCGCCTGCGCCAGGTGGTTCAGGGACGTGTAGCGCCGCAGTGTCTGCGCGAAGGCGCTTGCCGCTGCCACCTATGGGGCAGGGCAAGGGGGGGTCAATGGGGCGCTATGGGGAGCCCAACAGCACCAGCCCCAACACCCCCGCCCCACGGCCCCCCTGCGGTACCTTGACGCGCACCATCTCCTCGGGGATGTTCATCATGGCGCTGGTGAGCCACGACTCCAGGCTCTTGGCAAAGTTCCGGATCGCTTGGGTCAAGGCACCTGCGGAGGGGAACGGGGGGGGTGACAGTGGGGGGGCTTGGGGGAGCTTTGGGGTGGTTTAGGGCTGTTTTGGGTGATTTAGGGCTGTTTTGCGGCTGTTTTGAGTATATTTGGGTTGGTTTGGGCTGTCACGCACTGGGGATGGGCCGCAGCACGTTTGGGATTAGGATTTGGGGTAATTTAGGGCTGGTTTGGGTGTATTTGTGCTGTTTTGGGTCTGTTTTGGGTGGTTTTGGCAGTGTCACGCACTGGGGATGAGGACTTGGGGTGATTTAGGGTGATTTGGGGCTGTTTTGGGGTGATTTAGGCCTGTTTTGGGGCTGTCACGGACTGGGGATCGGCCGCAGCACGTCCGGGATGAGGATTTGGGGTGATTTGGGGCAGTTCTGTGGTGATTTAGGCCTGTTTCGGGGCTGTCACACACTGGGGATGGGCCGCAGCACATCGGGGATGAGGATTTGGGGTGATTTGGGGCAGTTCTGTGGTGATTTAGGCCTGTTTCGGGGCTGTCACGCACTGGGGATGGGCCGCAGCACGTCGGGGATGAGGATTTGGGGTGATTTGGGGCAGTTCTGTGGTGATTTAGGCCTGTTTCGGGGCTGTCACGCACTGGGGATGGGCCGCAGCACATCGGGGATGAGGATTTGGGGTGATTTGGGGCAGTTCTGTGGTGATTTAGGCCTGTTTCGGGGCTGTCACGCACTGGGGATCGGCCGCAGCACGTCGGGGATGAGGATTTGGGGTGATTTGGGGCAGTTCTGTGGTGATTTAGGCCTGTTTCGGGGCTGTCACGCACTGGGGATGGGCCGCAGCACGTCGGGGATGAGGATTTGGGGTGATTTGGGGCAGTTCTGTGGTGATTTAGGCCTGTTTCGGGGCTGTCACGCACTGGGGATGGGCCGCAGCACATCGGGGATGAGGATTTGGGGTGATTTGGGGCAGTTCTGTGGTGATTTAGGCCTGTTTCGGGGCTGTCACGCACTGGGGATCGGCCGCAGCACGTCGGGGATGAGGATTTGGGGTGATTTGGGGCAGTTCTGTGGTGATTTAGGCCTGTTTTGGGGCTGTCACGCACTGGGGATGGGCCGCAGCACGTCGGGGATGAGGATTTGGGGTGATTTGGGGCAGTTCTGTGGTGATTTAGGCCTGTTTTGGGGCTGTCACGCACTGGGGATCGGCCGCAGCACATCGGGGATGAGGATTTGGGGTGATTTGGGGCAGTTCTGTGGTGATTTAGGCCTGTTTCGGGGCTGTCACGCACTGGGGATCGGCCGCAGCACGTCGGGGATGAGGATCTCCACCAGCCCCTGGTAGAGTGCGTGGTCGCAGTCCCGCACCCAGCGCAGCGCCGGCTCCCACTTGCAGAGCGCCACAAGCCGGGCCTGAGGCAGCCGCTTCTCTGCCTCCTCGTGCCTATGGGGGAGCCGTGGGGCAGTGTCATGGGGGGGGCAACAGGGGGACAAACGGGGGGGGCAATGGTGGTGCCACCCCCTCACTCACACGGGGCCGGCGGAGCCCTCGCTGGGGGGACTCAGGCTGCAGCGCCAGAACGTTTTCCACAGCGTCTCCACCAGCGTGAACTGGAGGTTGATGAGGACGTCCACCATGGCCTGGGGGGCAAGGGAGGGTCAGGGCGGCGGGGGGGGGGTGGGGTGTTTTGGGGTGGTTTTGGGGTGACTTTGGGGTGCCCCCACCTCACAGTGTTCCCGATAGAGCAGCTGGAAAACCTTCAGGTCTTCGGCGCCGGCGCCATCCGGAAGCGGTTTCTCCATCAGATCCAGGTCTGGGAACTCGGCCAGAGCCCGGGAGGCATCTGTGGGGGGGCGGATGGGGGTTACAGGGGGTTATGGGGTGCTGGGGGGTGTTATAGGGTCAGGGGGTTATGGGGTTCAGGGGATGTTATGGGGTGCAGGGGGTTATGGGGTGCATGGGGATTATGAGGGTGCAGGGGTTGTTATGGGGGCACAGAGGGGGTTATGGGGTGCAGGGGAGTTATGGGGTGCAGGGGGTGTTATGGGGGTGCAGGGGGGGTTATGGGGCACCAGGGGCCCTGTGCTCACCCAGGAACTGCTGGTACTGCTGGACCTGGCTGCTGATGTCGGTGAGGCCAGGGGGTGCCGCTGCCACCGTAGCACCATTCGTGACTCCTTCCACCTTCTGGATGGGCTTCAGCCTATGGGTGGGGGCATCAGTGGGTCCGGTTGGGGTTCTCAGTGCTGATGGGGGGGTTGGGAAGGGGTTTGGGGGGGGGGGATGTGGGTCTGAGCCCCTCACCGCTGCTTCTGGGCGAAGGGCTGCTGCCTCATGGCAAGGTGCTGCTGGTCTTCCATGAGCCGCAGCAGCGGAGAGCCGGCCTTGATGCGCAGCCCATAATAGTGGTACTTGGAGTTCCCCCTGGGGGCACACACGGCGTTGAGGGGGGCCGAGGGGGGGGATTTGGCGGTCCCGGGGGGGTGTTGGGTGTTTCTGGGCTGCGGTGGGGTGCAGTGGGGAGCTATGGAGCACTGTGGGGTGTTACGGGTTGCTGTGGGTCACTATGGGGTGCTGTGGGTCTCTCTATGGGTCGTTATGGGTCTCTATGGGTCTCTATGGATCTCTATGGGTCTCTGGGGGTTGCTATGGGTTGCTATGGATCTCTATGGGTCTCTATGGGTTGCTATAGATTTCTATGGGTTGCTATGGCTCGCTATGGGTCTCTATTTGTTGCTATGGGTCTCTGTGGGTCTCTATGGGTCGTTATGGGTAGCTATGGGTCTCTATGGGTCTCTCTCTATGGGTCGCTATGGGTTGCTATGGGTTGCTATGGATTTCTATGGGTTGCTATGGCTCGCTATGGGTCTCTATGGGTCTCTATTTGTTGCTATGGGTCTCTGTGGGTCTCTATGGGTCGTTTTGGGTAGCTACGGGTCTCTATGGGTCTCTCTCTATGGGTCTCTATGGGTTGCTATGGGTTGCTATGGATTTCTATGGGTTGCTATGGCTCGCTATGGGTCTCTATTTGTTGCTATGGGTCTCTGTGGGTCCCTGTGGGTCGTTATGGGTAGCTATGGGTCCCTATGGGTCTCTATTTGTTGCTATGGGTCTCTGTGGGTCTCTATGGGTCGTTATGGGTAGCTACGGGTCTCTATGGGTCTCTCTCTGTCGGTCCCTATGGGTCACTATGGGTCTCTATTTGTTGCTATGGGTCTCTGTCGGTCTCTATGGGTTGCTATGGGTCTCTATGGGTTGCTATGGGTCTCTATTTGTTGCTATGGGTCTCTATGGATCTCTACGGGTCTCTCTATGGGTCGTTATGGCTCGCTGTGGGTCACTATGGGTCTCTCTCTGTCGGTCTCTATGGGTCGCTGTAGGTCGCCGTGGCGGTACCTGGTGCCGAGGCGGCGCGTGCGCAGCCCCGGGAACACGGAGCGGATGAGCTTGCCGAAGGAGGCGGCGTTGACGGGCGGCAGCGCCCGGTGCTGGCAGTGCAGGAGGTAGTGGCAGTAGAGGGCGCTGCGGGGCAGGCTCACGCCCTCCGCCCCCTCGTAGTTCTCCAGCAGCCACTGCACCTGCAGGGGGGCAGAGGGGTCACCCCGCAATGACCCCGCAATGACCCCCACAGTGACCCCACAATGACCTCCCCAATGCCAGCACAGTGACCGCGCAATGACCCCAATGACCCCGCAATGACTCCGCAAGGACCCTGCAATGACCCTGCAATGACCCCAATGACCCCGCAATGACCCCACAATGACTCCACAAGGACCCTGCAATGACCCCGCAATGACTCCGCAATGACCCCAATGACCTCCACAATGACCCCACAATAACCCCGGAATGACCCCAATGACCCCCACAATGACCCTGCAATGACCCCAATGACCCCGCAATGACTCCGCAATGACCACAACGACCCCGCAATGACCCCGGAATGACCTCCACAATGACCCCACAATAACCCCGGAATGACCACAATGACCCCCACAATGACTCTGCAATGACCCCGCAATGACCACAACGACCCCACAATGACCCCGCAATGACCCCACAATGACCTCCACAATGACCCCACAATAACCCTCACAATGACCCCACAATGACCACAAGCGCCCCACAATGACCCCGCAATGACCCCCCCAATGACCCTACAATAACCCCCAATGACCTCCACAATGACCCTACAATAACCCCAATAACCCCTGACACACCCCAAGTTTCCCATTTTTCCCCCAAATTCCCCAATTTCTCTTCAAATTTCCCCTTTCCCTAAATTTCCCCTCAAATTTCCCATTTTTCTCCCGAAGTTTTTGCATTTTCTACCCAGATTTTCCCATTTCGCCCAAATTTCAGAGGTTTTACCCAAATTCCCCAATTCCCCCTAAATTTCCATTTTTCCCCCAAATTTCCCATTTCCTTCCCAATTTTTCCCCTTTTCCTTCCAAATTTCCCATTTTTCCTGAAATTTCCCACTTTTATTGCAAATTTTCCCCAATATTTCCACTTTTAGCCCGATTTCCCCACAAATTCCCCATCCCCCCTGGTCCCTGCTCACCGTGGCGGGGGAGGCACGGGTGCTGTGGGAATAGGCCTGGCCGCCCCCCCCCAGCACGTACCCCCCCTGGATGACGAAGGTGCCGGTGCCGGTGCCCGGGGGGCCGCTACTGCCGCTGGTGGCCGCGGGGGGGGCGGTGCTGGAGGGGGAGGGTGCGGGGGGACCCGCGGGGGGGGTCCCCAAAATCTGCCCCCCTGACACGTAGATGGGGGCGGGGGGGGGCGCAGGGGCCGCGGGGGGGCCCTGCTGGGAGCTGGGGGGAGGGGGGCTCGGCTGCACCGGGGCCCCCCCCGGGCTCTCGTAGTATCCGGTGCCGCTGCTCTGCCCATAGAGAGGGGCCTCGGCGTAGGGGTAGGAACCGGAGCGGCTGCGGGGGGGGACCACAATGAGGGGGGGGAGGTTTTGAGGGCCCCCATGGTTTCCCTTGTGGGGAGACCCAGGTCACTCACATGGCACCAGGGGGGGCATAGGAGCCGTCGCTGCCCTCCACGTACGGCACCGGCGTGGGGTACACGTGCACTGGGGGGAGCGCCGCGACCTGAGGGGGGCGAAAAGGGGGGGTCAGGGGGTGTCGTCCCCCCCCGCACCGCCCATAAGCCACCCGTGTGCCACCCCCCCCACCCGCACTCACCTCCTGGGGGCCTGGCAGGGGGCCGGGCTTGGGGGTCGCGGTGCTGTTGGGAGCTGGGGAGCGCTGGGGGGGTACAAAGGGGGGGGCGAATGGGTTGTACCAATGAGAGGGTATCAATGGGGGGGGGCTCAATGGGGGTGGGTATCAATGGCGGGGATTAATGGGGGTATTAATGGGGGGTATCAATTGGGGGGGATTAATGAGGGGGATCAATGAGGGGGAAACAATGGGGGGGGGGCCCCACCTGCTGCACCCCAGATGTGGGTCCGGCTGTGGGGGGGCCAGCGGCGGGGGGTGGCGCGGGGCTGCCCTCAGGAACCGGTTCCAGAGCAGCCTCTGGTTTGGGGTGAGAAAGGAGAGAATAGGGGTCAGAGGGACCCAACCCCCGCCCGCCATAACCCCCCATCGCCCCCCCCCCATCCGGGTCTCACCGGACACGGTGACAACGATGAAGTGCTGGGGGGGGGCGGGCGGGGCCGCGGAGGGCGTGGGGCCTGCCGGGAGCTCCGCCCCGAAGGGGGCGGGGCCGGGAGGGGGAGGGGCCTGCGGCGGTTGCTGGGTCGTGGTCGTCGTGGTGGCGGCCGTCAGCTCGGTGACGTAGGCAGGCGTTGCCATGGCGACGGGGGGCGGGGCCTGCAGAGGGAATGGGGTGTAGAGGGGGGAGAGAGGCTGCTCCGTGACGTCACGGTGATGTCACAGCGCGGGGATTATGACGCCGGCCCCTCTCTGCCACTCCCATCGTTGGGGACCTCAGCGCGTTGTGACGTCACGTCATGACATCACAGCTCTCCATCACGGTAGAGGGGCAAGGCTCGGGCTGCACCACAAGCTCCGCCCGCAGCGACTGACGTCACAGCGCGACGTCAAGGGGCTGCCCCTCCACCGGCTGTTACCAGGTGAC
>NW_026916090.1:0-28036 GCF_034315485.1 Pezoporus occidentalis | reverse complement strand
AGCGGCAGCTCCGGGCTGGTCCCGGCAGCGGGGGGAGGCTGGATCCAAGGATTCCAGTGTGGGGGCAGAGCATCCGCCCTGGGCTGATCCCGGTAGCGAGGGATCGGAGCATCCCAAGGGTGGCTGGATCCAAGGCAATAGCGGCTCCCCTGTGGGGCAGTGAAGGATCGGAGCATCCCAAGGGCGGTTGGATCCAAGGAGCCCGCCTTGGGGGCAGAGGACCAGCACTGGCCTGATCCCGGTAGTGAGGGATTGGAGCATCCCAAGGATGGTTAAATCCAAGGATTCCACCTTGGGGCAGAGCACCAGCACTGGGCTGATCCCGGTAGTGAGGGATTGGAGCATCCCAAGGATGGTTGGATCCAAGGATTCCACCTTGGGGCAGAGCACCAGCACTGGGCTGATCCCGGTAGTGAGGGATTGGAGCATCCCAAGGATGGTTGGATCCAAGGATCCCACCTTGGGGGCAGAGCATCTGCCTTGGGCTGATCCCAGTAGTGAGGGATCAGAGCATCTCAAGGGCGGTTGGATCCAAGGCAATAGCGGCTCCCCTGTGGGGCAGTGAATGATCAGAGCATCCCATGGGCGGTTTGATCCCACCTTGGGAAGCACGTGGTGCTCTCTCCAACCCCACTGTGCGGGTGGGATGGGGATAGGGGCTCTGCCTCTCTCTGTTGGACATCCCCATGGTGATGGGGAGGAGGAATCCCAGCACACGAGGTGCTGGATCCACAATGCCCGGTGCTCTCCGTGGATTCATGGACCATATCCCTCTCCCCACACGCACACAGCCTCTGCTTTGCCCCCCCCTTGCAGCACCACAGCCTTCATGTGAGAGATGGCGAATGCCGAAGTGAGCGTCCCTGTGGGTGATGTGGTGGTTGTACCAAGTGACGGCAACGAAGGGGAGAACCCGGAGGATACCAAAACCCAGGTGATCCTGCAGCTCCAGCCGGTGCAGCAAGGGTGAGTCGGCTCTTCTGGGAGGTGCGGGGTGGGATCAGGGGGATCCCGGTGGAATTCTGTGCCGGGGGAACCCACCGGTGCTGTGGTTTCCAGGTCTGTGTTGGTTTTGTGCAGGGAGAAAGACCCCAAAGGCTTTGGTGTGTGTCGTTGCCACGGGGCCTCTGAGCACTGCAGTTGTCCTGTGGGGATAATGTGGAAGCACTTGTAGAAGCAGGGAAGCAGAGAGGTGCTGGTGGTGCTGCTCTGGCCATGCATCCTCCTGCTCTCCCTCTTCCCTCTCCAGCCCAAGATGGGGTTTTGCCACACTGCAGCTGCTGGATGTATATCCAGACCCATATATGCATCCATGGCAGCATTCCCAAAGATAATCCTCTCAAATACAACAAAACCAGGATGTTGGAGGGAATTCGGGGGTAGCTGGGCTGCTGCTGCAGAGAAGCAGCTGCCACCAGGCTCGTAGCAGTCGTGATGTACGTTTGATGCTCCAGTTGGATAACAGCCACATGTAGGCATGGCAGCAACTCTTCACTGCATGCCCACCAGTGCTGCAGTGTCACACAGGGCTGGGAGAAGAAATCCTGGGACATTCTGCTCTGCTTCCTCCTGCCTGTGTCCAGAATGGGAGGAGAAGGCACCAGGAAGCACCACTGCAGAGCTGCTTCCTGGCACTGGCAGTGGGGAGGGTGGAATGCCAGGGCTGGGAACACCTCTGCCTGTCTGAGGCCTTGGGATTCTCACTGTGGAAGTGGATCAAACATAATCCACCTCCCTGGAGCACAGGCAAGGAAGAAATGGCAGGAATGTGTAGCCCCGTGCTGTAACGCTGAATCCATCGTTTGTTCCTGGATCCCTGCTTTCCCAACAGGATTTACCAGGAGAGTTCCGAGGCCAGTGCCGCCGTGGTGGCTGTCGAAACCCACACCATCCACAAGCTAGAAGAAGGGATCGGTGAGTTCCTGCTTGGCATGGGCAGAATCCCCTCCTCTGCAGGGCTGGTGGCTCCAGTTCGTCGGGCTTCCTTCTGGCTCTGCCCCTGCAGATGCTGTTTCCCAGGCATGGATGTGGGTGCAGGGTCTGGGCATAGCCTGGAATAAGAGTCTGCTGTTACTGCATGGTCTCAAAGTCCTGGAAGTGAGCTCCTGGCTCTCCTGCAATGAATGGTAAGGGCTCCCAGGGGGTCCAGGGGAGCCGAGATTTCACTCTGGCTGCTGGCAGGCAGGAATGCTGGTGAGGAGGATGGTGGTTGTGTCTGCACTGAGTGCAGCATCACGCTCTGCTTGCTGGCTCTGTGCTGAAGGAGCAGCCTGGCACTTGGGGTTGGATGTTTGGAAGAGCTGAGCTCACTGGCTCCAAGTGCTCCCTGCTATCCCGGGGAGTGAGTGGGAAAAGGCTCCTGGTATTAGGTGCTGTCACTAGATCTTGGCTACTCTTCTGCTTCCTGTGTGGGGTGTGAGTCTTTCAGCGTGTGAAGAGAATGTATTAGCAGGAAGTAGCTGTTCCTGCTGCTAAAGAGAGACCAGAGAAGTCTGAGCTTCCCATTTGAGAGCATTTTGTTTCCACAAGGACTGTTCTCCCTGACACATCTCCCCTTGTCCTGATAGATGAGCTGCCTTTGGAGTGGTGCTAGATGAAAAAGCACATGCCAGTTGCTGTTAGTGATTGGAGAAGACCAAGAGAGGACTGATCCTGACCAAGGATCTGCCCTTCTTTTGGTTCCTTGAGTGCATCCTGTGAGCTTTCAGCTCTCACCTCATGGGACTGGATCCTCTTGGGTGGATACTTTCATTTTCCCCCCTTCCTCCTCCCTTAGACCCCAGCAGCATCGAGGCGAACGAGGAGATTGAGATCGCCTACCCCATCACGTGCGGGGAGAGCAAAGCCATCCTGCTCTGGAAGAAGTTTGTCTGCCCAGGGATTAATGTCAAGTGTGTGAAGGTGAGGGAGCTTTGCAGTGGGTTCCTTCGCTGCTCTCAAGCTCCGGAGGCTTGAGCTCTGCAGGACTTCCTTGTGAGCCCTACCTTGGAACTGAGTGGCTTTGCAGTGTGCGGGGTTCTGAGTGCTGATAGAACAGCCAAGGCTGAATCCCCAGTGGGAGCTGCGGAGGCGCAACAGGAGCTCTCTTAGTTCCTGGAGCAGGACCGGACAGCTGAGTGAATGCCTGTGCCAGGCAGATGTTGCTGGGCTGTTTGGTGGAACAGGAGTCTCCCTTAGTGATCTCCGATGTCCATATTCCCAGAAGGAGATGATTTGGTTCGTGCTCCCTAGGAAAGCCTTCAGGGCTGTTCTGAGGTAGAGCTGTGTGGTTCCAGTGCCGATGGTTCCAGATCCAGTCTGGAGTTAGAAGCATTGCAGCGGCAAGGGGGTGGGAGCTAGGAGGGATGTGAGAAGCAGCTCCTCTTCCTGGGTGGAAGTTGGGGGTTAGGTGACTTGTGGGTGGCTGTGCTGGGTGCTCCATTCCACACTTGCAAAGTGATGTTACCCTCTTTGCTTGTCTCCTTGGCAGTTCAATGACCAACTGATCAGCCCAAAGCACTTTGTCCACCTGGCTGGGAAGTCCACCCTGAAGGACTGGAAGAGAGCCATCCGCCTCGGAGGCATCATGCTGAGGTATTTCATTTGCTGAGCACTGTGTCCAGCTCTGCTTCCATCGCTGCAGGTCCTGAGCAGCACTTGTCTGCATCAGGAGCTCTCCTGGAGCCTCACATTACTTGGCTGGTGCCTGCAGAGAGCCTTGGTCTGTGGTTCAAGGCCACCATTCCTCCCCCTGCACAGAACCACCCTTACCTGGGGGACCTGTGAGGGGTAAAACAGGGCTGGAACCCTGTCTATGAAGCTGGGGATGGCTTGTATTTGCCATTTGAAAGCTCTGCACTACTTTGTGTGCAGAGAGTCTCCCATTCTCCATCCTTCTCATGGCCTCCGTAGCATTCCTACGTGGAATACTCCCTTTAGTCTGAGATTTGAGCTGAGCTTGGGCCTCTTCCCCCCTCCCTGCACAGGAAGATGATGGACTCAGGGCAGATTGACTTCTACCAGCACGACAAAGTGTGCACCAACACTTGCAGAAGCACCAAGTTCGATCTCCTCATCAGCAGCGCCAGAGCACCAGTGCCGGGGCAGCAGAGCGTGGTGCAGACCCCTACATCAGCTGATGGTAGGAGACCACTCAGTGCCATGGCAGTGTCCCTGGCACTCCTCTTCCTCCTTGGACTCATCAAATCAGGTTCAACCCCCACACCAGTCACACCATCCCTGGCAGTGCTCAAGGCCAGGATGGACACAGGGGCTTGGAGCAAGCTGCTCTAGTGGAAGGTGTCCCTGCCCGTGGCAGGGGGCTGGAACTGGATGAGATTTAAGGTCCCTTCCAACAAAAACCAGTCTGGGATTCCATGATTCCAACTGCAAATCCCCAGTGAATCCTGTGATTCTGAGCAGAAAGTGATCTCTTTGCTGAGGTTAAGGGGGAAGAACTACTCCCAGCTATACCACATCATTCAGCTGGGCAAGGTACAGCTCTGTAAGGCCCTGGGTGAGTGAGGTGGCAAAGTCATCCGTAGGCTAAGGAGAGCCTCCTGGAAAGCACCATGGTGAAACCCTAAAGTGACTGCACATTGACTTAGTCCCAGGTTTGACCTAGAAACAGGATACAGTCAGCTCTGTTTCCCTTCTATAAAGAGCTCAGCCCCTGACTCTGTCATCTGAGGGGGGTGGAAAATAAAGCAGGGCTCAGGGCTGGCCCCGCAGGGGCTGCAGAGGGAGCTGATATCTCCTCTCTGTCAGGGAGCATCACCCAGATTGCGCTGTCAGAGGAGAGCATGGAGGAGGGCATCGAGTGGAACTCAGCTCTGACAGCTGCTGTGACCATGGCCACTGAGGAAGGCATGAAAAAGGACACGGACGAGATCTCGGGTGAGCTCAGGCTGCTTCTCAGCTGTTTCCTTCCCCTCTTCTGGCCTGTAAGAAGCTGAAATCCTGACAATAAGGAGAGTTGAGGCAATGCCAGAGCTGTCTCCCAGCCCCTTGGCTTGTCCCAGTGTTTCCCAACTGCATCTCCTCACTGCTGCAGGCAGGATTGGACTCATTTTGGGGGGGGGGGGTGGCATGACATATCCACCCCAATGGCCAAATTAGAGCTTGTCTTGCAAACTCACTCTTGCCTGAATGGTAAGTGGGGGAAACCACCAAGTGCTTGTTTATGTTTGACTTCTTTTTCCCTCCTCTCCTTGTGCCAGAGGACACTCTGATGTTCTGGAAAGGAATAGCTGATGTGGGGCTGATGGAAGAGGTTGTGTGCAACATCCAGAAGGAGATAGAAGAAGTCCTAAGAGGTGTCCAGCAGAGGCTGGGTCAGTCTCCTTTCCAGATGACAGGTAGGTGGTGAGCCACAGCCTCTGCCTCTGCCCTGGGGCAGCTGCAGGCAAAAGCTGAAGTGAGAGGGGTCCATCCCTTGGACCAGAGCTGTCCCAACACTTCTCTGTGCACTTCTCAGTGCAGGCTACAACAGGTCCTGCCCCCTCACTTGTGGCAGAGAACCTGGTTTTGGGGCTGAACCAGAGGACGGAAGTGATCTGGCTTAAAAATAACTCCTCTTTTTAGGGTTATTTTGAACTCAGCTCAGTTCCCTACTCCAGTTCAACCCCTATGAGCTCAGGCTTTGGGCACCTCTTGCTGGGAGAACGTCCACAAAGCCCCAGCCTTCATTTTAGGCAGGGTTATTTGATGTGTTTCCTAAGTTAGCTTTGGCTAACATCTGGCACATCTTTATGTCAGGGGGAGCTTTTTGGAGCTGGGAGTGATTGAAGTCAGTAGATTCGAATAGAAACTCTGCAGAGCTGTCAGTGAAGCTGGTGTCAGTGCATGGGGGATGGTTTGGAGGTGGAGAGCTCGTGTGTATCTCTGGGATTGCGACTAGTGCTTTCATTTGCAGCAGTTTTGAGCTGCTTGGGTGACACATCTCTGGGTCTTTAACATGGGAATGGGGTTATTGAGGCCTGGGATGTCAGAGGGATGAGGGAGCTGGGTCTGCCTTTGCCAGCCAGCTCTTGTGCAAGAGCAGAGAGAGTTGTATGTGAAGCAGCAGCAGGGTTTTGGTGTGATGCAAGCATTTCTTGTGGGACCCGACACTCATCCCATGTGCTTCCCTTGCAGATGCTGCAGTCCTGAACAACGTTGCCCACACGTTTGGCCTGATGGACACGGTCAAGAAGGTTCTGGACAACAGGAAAAACCAGACAGAGCAAGGAGAGGAGCAGTTTCTTTACACTCTGGCAGGTACAGCCTGGGAAAGGCTTCTCCCCCTGCTGCTGCTCTGGGGAGCTGATTTCCTTCCATATACCCCCTAAATGAACCATAGTTGGGTTCTTTTCAACACATGCTGCCCTGAAACAAACCTATCCTGATCCCTTTCCATCCTAGGGCTCAAGTGGAATTTCCCCTCTCCCTTACCTCACAGTGAGCAGTTGCTTGAGGGATTTGACAGCCCAAAGTCTGTGGTGCCAGGCAGGGTGCTGAGGGTGCGAGTCAGATGCCACCAGCATCAGGCAATGGGCGCTGAAGCTCTGAGCTGCTCTGGGTGCTGAGCTGCCTGCTCACCTTGGCATGGAGCTATCGTGTGTCCTGCACAGCTTCCCCTGAGCTGAAGCCAGTGACCTGACCTGGATTCCCCAGAGCTGCTCACCGTGTCCTGTAGGACCTGTTCTTATCTGGGATGTCCCAGTCCCCTACTGCCCTGGATAACTGAGGTGACCGGGTTACTCCTGACTCCCTGTGTTCACACACACAGGGGTTGAGGGAGATGGTTTCTGATGCAGACAGTCCTGTTCCCTGTCCCCAGTGCCTGGAGCCTGGGAAGGGCATCCAGCCAAGCTTGGGAAGCAGTTCCTGCTGCTTCCTACCCTCACTCCCTTGTCTGGCTTGGGGGAGCAGAAATACCCAGGAGAGGGAGACAACCGACACAGGGCATTATGGGTTCAAACTCAAACAGGGGAAGTTCAGGTTAGATCTAAGGAGGAAGTTCTTTACTGTGAGGGTGCTGAGGCACTGGAATGGGTTGCCCAAGGAAGCTGTGAATGCTCCATCCTGGCAGTGTTCAAGGCCAGGTTGGACAGAGCTTTGGGTGACCTGGTTTAGTGTGAGGTGTCCCTGTCCATGGCAGGGGTTGGAACTGGATGATTTTAAGCTCCTTTCCAACCCTAACCATTCTATGATTCTATGACTGCTTCTTCCCTATCAGCTGCAAAAGCAGCTCAGGAGAATCTGGTCACCTTTTCCTTTGGTGCAGTTTGATTTGAGTGAAGCATTGAGATGAGTAGGAGCCCTCTGGTCACAAACAGGGGGTTTGATGCTTGGTTGTGTTCTCTCTGCAGACCTGGAGCGGCAGCTGGAAGAGCAGAAGAAACTGGCCAAGGACCAGAAGGCGAAGTCCCAAACCATCCAGAACGTGGTGCTAATGCCCGTCAGCGCTCCCAAGCCCCCTAAGAGACCCCGCTTGCAGCGCCCGGCCTCTGCCACCGTCCTCAGCCCTTCCACCCCTATCCAGCAGCCCCAGTTCACCGTCATCTCGCCCATCGCCATCGCGCCCGTCGGACAGCAGTTCTCCGTCGGGAACATCCCGGTGGCCACCATCAGCCAAGGCTCCAGCCCGGTGACTGTTCACACCTTGCCTTCCGGCTCCCAGCTCTTCCGCTACGCCACCGTGGTGTCCTCCTCCAAGACCAGCTCCTCCGACACCGTCACCCTCCACCCGTCCTCCAGCCTGGCGCTGCTCAGCTCGGCGGCCATGCAGGACAGCGGGGCCCTGGCCAACGTGGCCACCGTGGTGAACCCCGTGGAGCTGGTGGCCATGGAGTCCGGGCTCACCTCCACCATCCAAGCCGTGGAGGGCACCTCGGATGATGGGCAGACCATCATAGAGATTGACCCGGCGCCCGATCCCGAAGGCGATGCAGAGGAGGCGGAGGGGAAAGCGGTGATCCTGGAGACGGAGCTGAGGACTGAGGAGAAAGTGGTGGGAGATGGGGAGGAGCATCAGCACCAGGTTCATAACGTGGAGATTGTGGTCTTGGAGGACTAAAAGTGGGGGAAAACGAGCTTCAGTCTGGGGAAAGAGTTGGGGAATTTGGTTTCATTTGAAGCTTTTTTTGGTGGAGCATCTTTTCCAGCCACCCCATTTGTTTCCACGGCTGTTTCATTGTCCTGTATAGAATAGAGATAGCTCTAATCTGGGGGGGTTTAAACACACAAAAAGCTGGAGGAACACAGGAGACTTGGCTCTGTGGAGCACTGAACAACACCCCCTGTTTGCAGGGTCCTGGAGAGACTGGATCCGTGCTCACCAGCCCAGCCGGGAGGAACTGGACACTGGGCCCGGAGGGTCACCAAGCCTTGGTGTGACTGTGGAAGGGGACACAGCTTTGGGGTGGACCAGGTACCTCATTTGGAGTTTTCCCCCTGGGAAGGGGATTCTCTCGGACTCATCACTCTCACCTCAACTGGGAATTTTTTATTGTTATTATTATTATTATATTATTGTTAATGTTATTATCCATGCTCTGGGGGGGAGGCAGTGGTTCTGCTGTCACTGTCCTCACCCTCCCCTCCACACAGGTTGCATTTATAGCTCCATTGGTTTGGATTTGTTTGCTCTTTCCCATCATTAGTCCATGATCCTTGTCCACATTTCCCCAATGCAAAGCCCCAGGACCTTCTGTCTGGCTCCCTGGATCCCAGTCCCACAGCACTTTTCCCCCCATCCCTTTCCCTTGGTGCCACTCCCCACCATCCCTTCAGCCTTTTGCATCAAGGCTCAATCGATCAACTCAAGCTTAAACCCCTCGAATTCCCCTTTTCCCTTCGCTGCTCCACGCCACAGGGACATTATGGGATGTACAAAGCATGTTGTGCTGTCGCTATCCCGGGAATGCTAGGCTCCGGATCGGGACAGCTCCCATTTGCACTGTGTGCTGGGGCTGCTCCGTGCTTGTCGCTACTTGTTGGGTGGGTTTCATTTGGGCTTATTCCTTTCTTTTCCTTCCTATAATCCCTGTGCAGGATTAGAACCAGCACAGGGCTGGAATAACGGGGTTTTCCCTCTGCTTTAGGTGGATTTTGCCCTGAGTCCGGGGTCTCTTTGGGTTCTGCCATGGTGGGAAGAGGGGAAAGAGGTATGGGAAGGCTGAAGGAGGGGGAGCTGCTTGCCTGGAACTATTAAAGAACACACCATAGGCGGGGGAGGGGGGAGGATGGAAGGAAGATGTGTTTGCCTATTTTTTTGGATTAAAAAGGAAAAGTGGAAAACTGGACCCAGGTCTGAGTGGTTTGTGCAGGGGTAGGTGAAAGGGGGCTCGGCTCCAGCCCCTCAGAGCAGGATGGGGACCCTCTGCCTGCAGCTTTGGGGTGATGCTGCCCGTGGAGGGACATCTGCAGGAGCTGATCTCATGGATTTGGGGTCCACCACCACCATATCCAACTGCCTTCACCCCATTCTTCTCCTTTGATTAGGGGGGGACTAGGTCCTTCTGGGGCCCCCCTTCGCCATTCCATGCGTGCAGCAGGCTCTTCCCTGCTCCCTACTCTTGGCTTTGCTTCTTTCCATATTCCTTTTGGCATGCCATGGTCCCCAGGTCCCCTGAGCATGGGGATGGGACCTGTGCTATGGGGGTGTAACAGAGCAGGGCTTCGGGGGGTGCAGCCAATGTGGGCGCCTGGCCCTTTAAGAGCGACCTCCCCCCCCCCCCGCGCGCCCGAGAGCCCAGAGGGGGCGCCGCTCGCTTAAGTCCTCCTCCATCCCGCCATGCACCGCGCCGCTCCCCCGCCCGCCCCCCTCCCGCCATTGTGCTGGGGAGCGCGTGCGGCGGGGCCCATAGGCACGGCTGGGGCTGGAGCAGACGAGAGAGGGGGCGGGCGGCGGCCTAGAGCGTCGACACCCGCCGCGGGGGTTCCACGCCGCGGAGTCCGCCCAAGCCAGCCTCAAAGCCAGCCCCGTCGGTACCGAGCCCGGACAAAGCCGCCGCCGCCCCGCCCCGCCGCGGAGCCATGTCGGCCAGCAGCCTCCTGGAGCAGGTAGTGAGCCGCGCCGGGCCCGCTAGGCGAGCCCGCGGCTTTGCGGCCTAGCGCAGGGCCGCGGCCTTCCCCTCCCTTCGCTTCCCCTTCCCTTCAGGGCCGCGGCTCCATTGTGCGCCGGCACTCACCGCTCTCTGTTCTCTCCTTCCCTGCAGAGACCCAAGGGGCAGAGCAGCAAAGGTGAGAGCATGGGGAGGCGATGGGGGGTGTGTGTGGTGGTTGTGTGTGTGTGTGTGTGAGTGTGAGTGCTTTGGGCTCATCCCTTAACGCGCTGCGTCTCGTCCCCAGTGCAAAACGGAGCCGTGCACCAGAAGGATGGGTTGAATGATGATGACTTCGAGCCCTACTTGAGCCCCCAGGCGCGGCCGGTGAGTACCAGCGAGCGCTGGGAGTCGGCTTGGGTTGATATCCCCGCGTTTCCCCATCTCCGTGGGTTGTATTTGGTGTTTGGCAGCTTCCCGACTATCTGTATCCTGCTCTGTATGTGTGTTTGGTTGGTATCCTCGTGTTTCCCCATCTCTATGGGCTGCATGTGGTGTTTGGCAGCTTCCTGACCACGTATATGCCGCTTTATGCGTGTGTTTGGTTGGCATCGCTGTGTTTCTCCATCTCTGTGGGTATTTGGCAGTTTTCTGACCATGTATATGCTGCCTTTTACCTGTGTTTGGTTGGCATCCTTGTGTTTCCCTATCTCCATGGATGGCTGGCAGCTTCTTGACCACGCTGTGCTGCTTTATCCATGCATTTCTCCATGCAGAAAGCACTTGGTTGTGGTGGGTGAGTGATAAAGGTTTTAGCAGCTGTTTGAGGGTGCAGGGAGTGTTCAGCTCCTTTCTTTGGTGTAACTGCCTTGAAGCTGCTCTTTCAGTCCTGCTGGTGTGGCCTTGGTTCCCTCCTGTGTTTTGGTTCTTGCTCTTTATGCTCTTTCAGTTTTAGCCCAGTTCCTTGCTGCCTTCTGCGTCTTTGCACTGTGTGAGCTCATGCACAACCCCTGTTGCAGAATCACTTCCTGCACTGCACTTGTGCTGCAGGGGCTTTGGGAGGATGTGGTCAAGGTTCTCTCTCCAGGTGGACCAAAAGGGTCTTCTCTTGTTTGACACCAAAACCCTACGTGGGATAATGGTCTTCTTGAGGCCTTTTAGTTAGAACAGCTCCTGAAAAGCACTTGCAGCTCCTTTTCCTCTCACTTTGGATCAAGATCAGCTCTGCTGTTAACTGAGCTTTGCTTGTTTCTCTCACTGAACATTGGAGAGTGACCCAGAGCAGATGGAGTTCAGCTGATAAGATGGGACAAGCAAGTGGTGGAGATATTTCATTCCCTTTGGCTTCGCTTCCCTCTCCACTTGGGATTAGTCAAAAGGAGCTGTTCAACAAGGGTTTTCCCTCTTTTGTGCTGAAGAAATGAGCCTCCAGAGTCTTTAAGAACCTCTCAGTTCTTCACAATCTTCAGGATTCATTCAGATAACTCCCTGAATTCAGCTCCCTCAATGGAAAAGCTTAAGTTCACCTGAATAAGGTGGGAGAGTGTGGTCACTTTCTCAAACCGTCAGTCAAAGCAACTGCTTCCCCAGTAGCTGTTATTTCATGGTGGGGTTTTGCCATTCCAGCTTCCTTCTGCATGTGGAGATGTATTTCCTGCCACGTTCAGTCTCCTAAAGAGAATGGAGGTGATAACAGTGTTGGAAACAAAGTGTTTTGCCATATTTTGTATGGATGATGAAGAACTTGTGAAGGTTCATTTTCTCTTTTGCTTGTGTCACAGTGGTAAAAACATGATTTAAAACATGGGAGATTATGGGAGCATGACCCACAGAGGAGCTGCTCTAGGAATACAGCAGGAGCGAGGTTAAACCATCATGTGAACAGTGAAAGGAGCTTTAGGGTGCCTTTATCTCAAGCTCTTCCCTGTGAGGGTGCTGAGGTGCTGGCACAGGGTGCCCAGAGAAGCTGTGGCTGCCCCATCCTTGGCAGTGTTCAAGGCCAGGTTGGACACAGGGGCTTGGAGCAAGCTGCTCCAGTGGAAGGTGTCCCTGCCCTTGGAATTGAATGAGCTTTAAGGTCCTTTCAACCCAAACCAGTGCAGGATTCTTGCCATGCTCTGTTGGCTCTCATCTGTGTTTTGACACTCAGGATAATAGCAGAGAAAACCCCAGGGTCAGTCTGGAGAGGGCTTTTTCTGGAGATGGGAAAGGCTGTTACAGCTGGAGCTCTGAGAAAGGAGCACAGTGCAGCCCAGTGCCACAGAGTAACAGCAGCAGCTCCAGAAGCTGCTCTCACAGAAGCAGGAGGGTAACAACTTTTTGAAGTTTCCAGGCTGGAGCTGCTGTCCCAGGTGTGACTGTTACTGGGGAATGAAGTTACTGTGTATTTGGCAGCTCAGATACTAAGTGCAAGCTCAGCAGCAACAAGGAGTCTGCTTCTGGCCTGAGGTGGCGAGGAACAGGGGATTTGAGGAAATAACTGTCTGAAGAGTCTTAGCCATTGGAGAGGGTGGCTTTATTGTCATGCTGAAGAGTAACCTTCAGTTGCAGGGCAGCAGAGTGAGGTGGGGTGTCCCATAGCAGGGTGTAGCTAGTCAGGTAATGAGCAGCAGGAGCCTGATTTCAGGTGGGTTAAGGAGATTTAAGTGACCTGACACTGCTCTTGGTTAATATCACTGCTCCATCCTTAGCTGAGCCTCACTGGTGAGCACTGTACAAGTAGTAACTTGATGAATGCTGTGTTAAAGCACCTCATGAAGTTAAACCTGTCACCTCTAAACCTTTCCTAACAAGGGGAGAGAGCTTACTCTGACACTGATAAGGTTTGAGGGAGAAGCCTGTGGAGAGGAAACAGCTACTCTGCCTGGTGGCCTTGGGGTTTAGCTATGGGCCAATGTGTCTGTGGTCATTAAAGCTAATTTCCAGGGGAGTATATTGTTACTCTTATTGAACCGTAGAATCCCAGCCTGGTTTGTGTTGGAAGGGACCTTAAAGCTCATCCAACTCCAACCCCATTCCATGGGCAGGGACACCTTTCACTAGAGCAGCTTGCTCCAACCTGGCCTTGAATTGAGGAGTTGTCTTATGAAGAGACTTTGCTTGTTACATGGGTCAGGGTCAGTAGTTGTGCTTTTGGATAGATTGAGCCCTAAAGATTGGCCATTAGTTTGGGTTTAACAGGTCTGAGATCCTTGCTTAGTAAAGTTGTGCTCCTGATCAGATGGAGTTTGCTGTTAACTTGCTTTTGGAACCCCTTTTTTGAGAGAATGGAAGATGTGGAGAGAGTCTCTCTAGAGTTTTGGTGCATTCAGGTACCATAGAAATCTTTTTGGTGTTTTGTGACCAGACCAACCTTGTCTCTGACCACATGAAATAATTCCTATTCATTGTTGTGAAGTGAGGACTGGGTTAGCCCCAAACCAGTTGCGTGCCCTTCATTTCCCTTTGCTCTTGTGAGACCCTACTTGGAGCGCTGTGTGCAGTTCTGGTGTCCTCAGCATCAGAAGGACATGGAGCTGTTGAAGCAAGTCCAGAGGAGGCCACGAGGATGAGCAGGGCCTGGAGCACCTCCCGTGTGGAGACAGGCTGAGAACATTGGGACTGTTCAGCCTGGAGAAGAGAAGCTGCGTGGAGATCTCATAGCAGCTTCCAGTGTCTGAAGGGGGGTACAAGGATGCTGGAGAGGGGCTTTTCATCAGGGACTGTAGCGACAGGACAAGGAGCTGTGCTTGACATGTGAAAGCATGACTCAGAACTGGAGCAGTGCCTGCTGTGAGCTGAGCTTCTAACTGGGAGCCGAACCTGCCTCTCATCTCCTCTGCACTGAGCTGGCTGCTCCCGGCTCCAAGTTCTGGGATGGGAATGGCCATTAGCATGGCTCTGAGTGCTCCCCGGAGGGAAACCCATGACACATAAGTTTCATGGAAGCAAATCTTTGTGATGGCTGAGAGCTCCCTCATTGTAAAATGAGGCATTTGGTTTCCTAACCTCTAGGCTGTTTGGGTGTTAAAAAGGAGATTGAGGCATGGAGCACCTCTTTTCCCTTCACTCTCTGGATCTGAAGCCTGCATGCTTGTGCTGCTGTTGTCACTGTCTTCCTAGTGAAACCCTACTGATTCCTCCCCATTCCCAGGTGTTTGTGCCTGCAGCACTGGAGCAGTCTGTTGAAATCCCTGTTTGTTTGCAAGTTCTTGGGTTATTGGGAGCTCTGAAACTTTAAAGAGTGGGGGTAATGCTGTATTCATTGGTCACCAGTTATTAGGCACAATCCTTGCTTTGGCAGCATGCTCCTACTGCACCTTTTCCCTCCATATTCCACTTGTATCTGCATCCTTGTCCCAAACCTTCCCTCAAACACCAGAGTAGGGCTGGTAAGTAAGCTGCATGGGCAAGCAAAGCCCTCTTTAGTAGCAGCTACAAGAAGTAGAAGATAAGAAACTGGGTTTATTGCTTGAGCTCTGTGTCCATATCCCACGTTGAATCATTTAGGTTGGAAAAGACCTGTAAGATCATGGAGCCAGGAGCACAGAGCAATCCCATCTCAGCACTGGGAAGTTTGCTGAGCCTTTGTGTATAAGCTTTTGGGGCAATGAAACAGTTTGTAGAGCACTTCTAACACAGGAGGTACTTCAAGGCTGGGCGCTAAGGTAGGGAGAGGTGGGGCACAAAAAGTCCAAGCTGATTTTTATTCACGTTTCTTCAACTCAATTCTCACCATTCAGTGCTTATCGCTTGCTGTATGATGTTTCTTTTTCCTTTCCAGAATAATGCCTACACTGCAATGTCAGATTCCTACTTACCAAACTACTACAGTCCTTCCATCGGATTCTCCTACTCCTTAGGCGAAGCTGCCTGGTCTACAGGGGGTGATCCACCCATGCCCTACCTAACCTCCTACGGACAGCTGAGCAATGGGGAGCCCCACTTCCTCCCAGATGCTATGTTTGGGCAGCCAGGGGCTCTTGGCAGCACTCCCTTTCTTGGGCAGCACGGCTTTAACTTCTTTCCAAGTGGGATTGACTTTTCCGCTTGGGGGAATAACAGTTCTCAGGGACAATCCACTCAAAGCTCTGGCTATAGCAGCAATTACGCCTATGCCCCGAGCTCGCTGGGGGGGGCCATGATTGATGGGCAGTCAGCTTTTGCTAATGAGCCTCTCAACAAGGCCCCTGGCATGAACACCATCGACCAGGGGATGGCAGCTCTGAAACTGGGCAGCACTGACGTCACCAGCAGCGTTCCCAAAGTCGTCGGCTCTGCTGTTGGGAGTGGATCTATCGCCAGTAATATCGTGGCATCCAGTGCTTTGCCTCCGGCTACTATCGCTCCTCCAAAGCCAACCTCCTGGGCTGACATCGCCAGCAAACCAGCTAAGCAGCAGCCCAAGCTGAAGACCAAGAACGGCATTGCTGGCACAAGCCTCCCACCGCCTCCAATAAAACATAACATGGATATTGGGACTTGGGATAACAAAGGCTCGGTGGCAAAAGCCCCGGCACAAGCCTTAGTGCCGAACATGGCTCAGCAGCCAGCCCAGGCCTCCCCCCAGCCTGGGGGGCAGCAGATCACCCCCAGCCCCCCAGTGGCACCGGCCTGCAGTGGGCAGCAGCCCCAGCCCCTCCCCGTGCCGCAGCCTCAGCTGGCGGTGCCGGTGCCGGCGGCTCAGCCCACCCGCTGGGTTGCCCCTCGGAACCGGGGCAGCGGCTTTGGTCAGAACGGGGTGGATGGGAACGGTGTGGGGCAGGCTCAGGCCACGGCTGGTTCTGCTCCTTCGGAACCTCACCCCGTTTTGGAGAAGTTGAGGTCCATCAACAACTACAACCCCAAGGATTTTGACTGGAACCCGAAACACGGCCGGGTTTTCATCATTAAGAGTTACTCGGAGGACGATATCCACCGCTCCATTAAATACAACATCTGGTGCAGCACGGAGCACGGCAACAAGAGACTGGATGCTGCCTATCGCTCCCTCAATGGGAAGGGCCCCGTGTACTTACTCTTCAGTGTCAACGGTAGCGGTCACTTCTGCGGAGTAGCAGAGATGAAATCTGCTGTGGACTACAACACGTGTGCGGGGGTGTGGTCCCAGGACAAGTGGAAGGGACGCTTTGATGTCAGGTGGATTTTTGTGAAGGACGTTCCCAACAGCCAACTGCGGCACATCCGCCTAGAGAACAACGAGAACAAACCAGTGACCAACTCCAGGGACACTCAGGAGGTGCCTCTGGAAAAGGCTAAGCAGGTGTTGAAAATCATTGCCACCTACAAGCACACCACCTCCATCTTCGATGACTTCTCACACTATGAGAAACGCCAGGAGGAGGAGGAAAATGTTAAGAAGGTAACTTTGTGTGTCTGTCTCCGGCCTCGACCCAGGCTTGTAAAGGCAGGGGCTTGTCCACAGGCTTGGTGGGCATCCCTGTGCCTCATAGAAAACTGCCACCCCAACCTTCGGGGTGGGAATGGGCGCTAGGGCAGAGCAGTGTGAGGAGGCTTGCCCAGGTCCTGCCTGCAATCCACTGCCCTTTGGTTGCTCTAAATCTCCTTAGTGCTGGAATCCACACACGCTGTATTCCTGTGCTGTTGTCAGCTCCTGGATGGGAACAGTTTGAAGTAGATTTGGGGGGGGGAGGGTATTGGGGAGTTGTTAGGAAACAGCCACTTAATCCATCCCCTACTCACTGTTGAGGCAGTGTCACAGATGCTTCCCACCACTTGGAGCACAGTTCCTGTTCCTCCCCAGGCAATCTATTCCTATGCTTCATTACCCATCCTCTTGAAGGCTTTGTCTAATGCCCAGCCTACATTTCCCTCACTGCAGCTCAGGTCTGTGACTGCTTCTCTTCTCTCTGGTGAGTGCCAGTGGTCATTCTGCTCCTCCTGGCAGAGCTTGGCTGGGTCTGAAGCCTGCAGCAGCGCTGGCTTGACCATCAGCTCCAAGCCTGCTGTCATTGCTTCATCAACAGGAGGATTGCTACTTGACATGAGTCTTACTGGCGTTGGTCCCCTCCTGCTGAACCTCCCCATCATTGAGATCTGGCTTGTATTTGATCAAAACAGTCATTAAAATGAACATTAGCAATACCTAAAGGCACGATAAGAAAACTGGAGAGGGACTTTGAGCAAGGGATACAGGGACAGGACAAGGGGGAATGGCTTTAACCTTCCAGAGGGGAGATGGAGATGGCATCTTAGGAAGGAATTCTTCCTTCCATGGGTTGAACAGAGAAGCTGTGGCTGCCCCATCCCTGGCAGTGCTCAAGGCCAGGTTGGACACAGGGGCTTGGAGCAAGCTGCTCTAGTGGAAGGGGTCCCTGCCCGTGGCAGGGGTTGGAGCTGGGTGAGTTTTAAGGTCCCTTCATTGTAACCCAGAGCACAGCTTTCTGCTGGTTTGCCCATACACTGAGGTGATCCCATTCTGTACCCAGTCCCCTGCCACTTGCAGCACTTGAAGCAAGGATGTAAGGGAGGAAGCAATCCATTGCAGGCTGTCAACTTGCTTTTTGTGAGAACCTAGATATTTTGTATGCCTTCACATCCCTAAATTGTTCCACTTTGGTATCCAGCCTGTCCTCAAGTGGTGATATCCCTTTTACTAAGGTTTGGAATGCCATCAGAGATGTAGTTGTGTGCAGTACGTCTTAGGAAGCAGGACTTCTCATATGCTCCAGGTCTGACTTTAGGCAGACCTTGGCATAGTGGGAGAATGGAAGAGATAATATTGCGGATGGATGGATGGATGGATGGATGGATGGATGGATGGATGGATGGATGGATGGAGTTAATCCTGGGTAAATGGCATCAGGTAGTCAGCAGAAGGAAGAGCAGCAGAGTGGGGAGGTAGAAAGTGGACAGATCAATGGTTTCTTCTACTGGAAAGCTGCTGCCTTTGCAAGTTGTGTTACCTGAACATCAGTGGGATATTGAAACCATGGCTTAGCGATTGTCTTAGCACTGCAAACCATCTTTATCTACTTTCCTGTTGCATTTTAAAGGGTCCTTCTCCTTCAGTGTCTCTTGGGGATGTGCTAGCATCTCGGGGGCAGAATGATGGGCATTCAGTGCCTGCTGAGTGATCTAAGTGATATGGATTCCAGTGTGGCACAGTGCAGCAGCAGTGTTCTTTGGAAGGAAACTTAGTCATCCATCTCTGGAATCCCCAGGCAAGGGGGGGTCTGGTACATAACCCCTTGGTGTGTGCTATTGGCCATATACTCACTTGGTTGCAGTATCTCCCTTGGAGCATTTGGGTCAGCCAGGTGCTACCACTGCTACCAGCTCTTGTCTCTGCCACCAGGCTTTGGTGACAGGGTGTTCATGTTCCTCATTCCTTGGAGCTGAAATGGACAGGTCAGGGTGGAAAACACTGAACTCATGCTCTTGCTCATCCTTTGCTGTTGCCTCTGTGCATCCTGGCCTCCGAGGCTGCTCTCAATCTGTTTGGAGATGGATCTCTCTGCTCTGCTCATCCAGTGTTTAAAAAAGTTGGGTGTTCTCCTGCTCCCAAATGCTGAAGCACTCTCAGTGTGATCCTACCTGGAGCAGGTTAAGACTCCTTGAAACCCGTAACAGCAGCTTTCCTGGTAGATCACATCACCCCCTTGTTCCCTGTAAGAATGGCTTGCTCTTTAAGAAACCCAGAATAACTGCCACCACCACCCCCAGCCCACAGTAATGCTCTGGGATTTCTGGGAATGGTGCAGTGACCATTTTGGATCGGGGTCTGCTTTCACGTGCAAGGTTCACAGCTTGTGTCTTGTGGAAAAGCAATACATGTGAACTCTAAAGGAAGTTAATGGAGATTCGTTCTGCCATGGGTTGGGATACTTGGCTCCTTGTAGCTTCAAGGCATTTTGGGAAGCGTATCCCATGAAGACCAGCCCTGCTCTGTCCCTTCTCGGCTTGGAGCACTCTGCTCTCAAGTTTGCCCTTGATTCAAGCCATTCTGCAGTGGGACTTGAATCAGGATGAGCTGTGCAAGATGGGGAGGGGGTTGTGGGTGTTTCCATGCTGGGGTATCCCAGGAAAGACTGGATTCCCAGATTGGAGCTGCTGTTCCCAAACAGGAGCTGCTTTGTGTCTGTGCTGCCACCATCTGCTGCTTGAAGGGGAGTATTCATAGTGGCAAATGTCACTGCTCCCCGTAGGAAAGAGAACTTAAGGGCACAGTAAGTGGTGTTTTAGGAGCCTGTTTGGAGGTGTCAGACTATTTCCCACTTGCTGTAAAGAATGAATGCTTTGGGGGGTGTTTTGCAAGGCTCTTTATTTCTTTTCTTCCTCATTTGTAACCTCAGAGGGGAGGGGAGAGCATATTCCCTGCACTGTTCCCTGCAGGATATGCTGACGCTGTCTTCTGCTGTTATGGTCATCCTGGTTAGTGCTGCCTTTGCTTTGGCTTTACCATATCCACCAGGCCAGTGGTTCTGCCTATAAGGCTGGCTTCCTGAACATTGCACATCCAGGCAAAGCCAAGTGTTTCCTGTGACAGCAGAGGAATTCTACTTGCACTCCCAGCTCCTTTCATTCCATGCTCCCAACCAAGGCGATTTACCTTTTCCTGCTCCAGATCTTGCCCACAGTGCAGTTTGATGGATGCACCCAGACACAATTCCCTTGCTTCAGATACCCTCCACCACCATGCATACAGTTCCTTTCCGTTTCTTTCCAGGCCTTTTAAATACTCTGCATCTGAGTCCATGCTCATGGATTTGCCCAGCAATAGAGGCAACAGAAAACAAGCTGCTCCTTGGAGTTTGGTACAGCCTGTTTGACAGAAGGACGTCTTTATGCTTATGACAGTTTTAAGCCAGCACTCCAAAGCCCTTTACAGCATCCTTGTGTGGTTTTGGTTGTGTTCTAGCTTTGGTTAAGCAGGAGAAGTTTATGTCACATCCTGGCCTTAAGAACTGATTCCTTACTCATTTGGTGTGGGCAACACTTGGTGTCCCTTCTCAGCCAGGTCATCTTCACCTTGGCTGGGTGAGTTCAGCTCCAGCTGGGAGTACCCTGAGCTGATCCTTCTGGATATGTTAATTGCCTTCATGCTGAGGGTGCTGAGGCCCTGGTACAGAGAAGCTGTGGCTGCCCAATCCCTGGCAGTGTTCAAGGCCAGGTTGGACACAGGGGCTTGGAGCAAGCTGCTCCAGTGGAAGGGGTCCCTGCCCTTGGGACTGGATGAGCTTTAAGGTCCCTTCCAACCCAAACCATTCTGTGACTTCAGATTAATGTCTCTCTTTAAGACATTGTTCTTCTCTGGTTAAAACTGCCTCTGGGTGGAGGGTTTGCAACTGTTTTTAGCTGAAAGAAGATGCTTGCTTCTCTTCTGTCTCATGTGAAGTATTATGTGACAGGTACTCATTTAGCAAGCTGCTTGTTCTGTGCCCTGCAGGCATTTTCACTGCAGTTAGTAGAGTCCCCTCGTTTGCCTGGATGGTTTTGGTTGTGCCTGGCTGTACCATCTTCTGGCTTTTGGGTCATGAACCAGTGCCTTGTGGCACCAAGTGCTGGCCTCCTGCCACAGAGCAGTGCCACCCTGCTTGTATGGATGCACAGTCATCCAGGCTCTCACAGTATTGGCCTTATGCAAGCTGATGACTCAGGCAAATCCATCTCCTCTTGTCCTCTCAGGAAATGCAGTATTGGGTGTATGTGTGTTTGTTGCAGCATGAAAGATTCCTGTTCCCTGCCTGAGTTTTGCCCTGTGGGACATGGTTCTCTCTATAGGAGGGTGATTATACGTGTTTCTTCATGTGATCAAGTGCTTGGATCAGGGATGCGAGTTGGCCCCTTGGGGGGTCTCTAGATGTTGGGCTTTCCTCCCAGTTGGTTTTGCTTCTTAAACCAAAAGGTATTTCCTGCTCTACCAAAGTCACTTTTATGTGTGTATCTCCTGCCTTCATTGTTGGGGATGAGCTCTGTTACGTGGCTGGGAGGCAGGATGAAGGTGTCTGAGCATAACCACATCACTCTGATTTTCATCCCCTTTCCTAGGTGAGACAGGCAGGAATGGAGCTTTCCTCCCTTAACTCTGCTGGCTTTTGAAGGCTGACAACAGGAACACCTCAGGTTGGGGTTACAAATCCCAAGTGAGGACTTGAGGCTCTTTGTGATGAACACAGAAAGGGATGCACTATCCTTCACTTGTGCATCCATCACTTGTGCTGTGTCTGGGCACAGCTGAGGCAATGGGCTGCTCTGGCTCCGCATCTCTGAGGCCTTGGAGACGTGGGCACATGGAAATCTGTGCTGCTTTGCTGCATTGCAAACACACATGCTGTGTGTGACAGGCAGTGGCTTTGGGAGAATTCCAACAGCCAAATACCATATCGTGGGCAAGTGGGGCTGTTGAGCAAAGGCTGTGATGAGCAAGAGTGTGTGCACGTGTCTTGAGGCCAGGATTTGCTTGCTGGCTGCCTCAGCTCTTTGGGGAATGATGCTGGGAGCACAGACTGGACTCCAGTGACGTGATCTCATGCTGTTCCTCTGTGGGGGAGTGATGCCTTTTGCTTTAGGACCCTCTCACTTTGAAGCTGAGGTTGTTTCCTGGCCCTATGGATGTCTTTGGCTGGTCAGACAGGTTCAAATAAACCAAGTTGATCTGCTGCACAGCTCTTGGTTCTTCTCCAGACCCTCCCTTTGATGATAAGCACCTATTTCCCCCTCTGGAGCGTGGCAATGAGATCCTTACCTTTGCCCAAGAGGTGCTGAGGTTCAGTGTTGGTTGATAACCAAGGTAAGAGCCTCAGAACAGATTTATCACCTCTTGTCATCTTTCTGGGCCCAACCTTATGGGCCTTCTGCTGTTGGCAGCGTAAGGAGAAAACTCAACCTCTCGTCTGTCTTTGCCACCACCTCCTTCGGCTGCAGTGATGAGGACTGGGCACGGGACATTGCCACAGCCCGGGGACTGCGATGGTGAGTGGCAGGAGAGCTGTGATAGATGGAAGCAGTCTGAGCTGTTTCCCAGTGGATCAGTCTCCCATGTGGATCAGTAAGACGTGGCTCAGGTGTAATGAAAATGAAGTCAAAACCACTTCCTGATGGCATCTCTTTGCTCTCCAGGGACTAGATACCAGGGCAAAGCCCGATGTGTGCATGCAGATGCTGCTCTGCCCTCTCCTGGGCTGTCGTGGAGCTGTAGGTTCTGTCATCCCACAGCCCATGATTTCAGAGCAATGAGTATAATGGCTTCAGGCTGAAAGGGAGGAGATTGAGACGAGCTCTTAGGAGTTCTTCCATTGTGAGGGTGCTGAGGCGCTGGCACAGGGTGCCCAGAGAAGCTGTGGCTGCCCCATCCCTGGCAGTGCTCAAGGCCAGGTTGGACACAGGGGCTTGGAGCAAGCTGCTCTCGTGGAAGGGGTCCCTGCCCGTGGCTGGGATTGGAGCTGGGTGAGCTTTAAGATCCCTTCCAACCCAAACCATTCTATGAGCCAGGAAGGATGCATGTTTACAGCATCACTGACCTTTGCTGTGTGTTCTTGTAGAGCTGTTTGCTTCTTTGCTGTGATTTGGGTGCTCACTTGATACTCCCTAACAGCCCAGGGACCAGGATGTCCTCACGGGACCTGTGGCAGTTGGGCTGGGGAGATGAGCGAGTGTGAAAGTCCTTCAGGCCCTGGCTACCTCTGTTTCCATGCAGGAGACAGCAAGCTCCTGAGGATGCTGTTTGCAGCCGTGATGGAAGGGAGCAATAGTTATGGGGCAAGCTTGAAGAGCAGGAGGTTCTAAACAGCATACTGGGTTGATTAAAAACTGGGCTATGATCCACCCTGAAGTGAAGATGTTCACTGTGGTCCCCTCTTTAGCATGGGGCCATCTGCTCTAACTTCTTCTGAAGGTGATGCCTTTACTTTTCCAGCCAGAAGTGAGTAATCGGGGTCCATCTGCTCAGCTATGGGGTGATGTGCACAGTAGGACCCTCAGCCACCATCTGCAGCCAGCCCAGGACACCAGGACATGGTCAGAAAGGGGGTGGTTGAACCTGGCTGCAGCTTATCCCATATTTTCCTTGGGAAGACAGAGGCAGTTGGGGCTTCTCGCAGCAGGAATGGGTCACGTTGCCATCTGGCCTTGCTGAACGCAAGGGACTGAGCCAGGCAGCAGGGGAGGAGCAGGACTTGGCACCTTCCTTCTGGTTTCCATCCTTCTTTTTTAGCTTCATGCTCAAGACCAGCTTTGCTTCCACCTTTGCACTTTGGTTTTGCTCTTGTGCAGTGATTTGGGCAACAGATTTGAGCAGACTTAGTGGAGAAAAGTCAACTTCATTCCCTTCTATGCGGGGCACATATTCTTGAAGAGATGTGTGCTTTCATCTACCTCTCTCCTCAGAAGCTGCCCATCTGTACATGGTATCATGCAGGGCTCATGCAGAGGCTGGAGCTGAAGCCTGGCATGGATGAGCATCCGTCCTTCGAGCTGGATGCAAGGCATCTATTCTTAACAACCTTCTTGGCTTGGTTTCTAGCAGTACACAGCTATCCATGCTGTTAGCCCAGGATGGAAGCTGGAGATGAGCTCTCCCTGGGTTTAGCAGTGCCAGAGGACACTGTTCCTTTGAGTGACCTGCATGCTTCTGGAAGGGAAGGTGCCTCTGCCCACCAGGTTAACGTGACATGGGGCAGCATCCTGACCTGAGACAACGGCTCTGAGCTCCATCGGTGTTCCTTCTGAGGGGCAGAAGGGAGAGCCCACATCTCACTCTGCCAGGGGCACCTCCTGTGTTGCTTTGCTGTGGAGGTGGGATGGGCTTGGCATCTCTTGGGCCTGGGGAAGGTGGTGTTGATTCAGCTGAAAATGGCCCTTGGAATGCAAGCTGGCAGCATCTCTGGAGCCTTTGGGGTAATGTGGACACACTTGTGTGCAAAGCCACTCTGTTAAACCAGAAGAGACCAGCACATGGTCCTTGGCACAAAAGGATGTCACAGCCCTTCCTGGGTGTATGTGGTGCTGTGCTGCCTCCTGGGGCAAAGGTTCATCCGGAGAGATGGAGATGGCTACCAAGGGGGTGGAAGGAACCTCCTCTGCATAGAAACATCCTCTTTCTCCAGAGAAGGGTGCTCCATCCCTGGCAGTGCTCAAGGGCAGGTTGGATTGGGCTTGGAGCAACCTGCTCTAGTAGAAAGTATCCCTGCCCGTGGAGCTTTTTGGTCCTCTCCAACCCAAACCATCCCATGATTCCATGGCTTTGGTGGTGTGGGTCAGGGTTAGGATCCAGATCCATGTGTCACAACGATGCTGGGTGCAAAGAGGGAATTCCAACTGCTCTCGTCTAACGTCCTCTTCTTCCCTTTCGCAGGAACGCCAAGGCCGGGTGAAGTAAATGGCCATTGCCTCCCCCCAGAGACTGCAGCAGAGATTGCATCCCAGCTACCTGCCCCCGAGAGAAAGAATGAGCAAAACAGCCCAGAGAGAATTAGGACTTCTTTGGTTTGTCTTAATTTCATTGACTTCAAAGAGACCTTTTCCAATCTTTCAGTTGCAAAGGAAAAAGGATTGGAATTTCACCAGACATAGGACTTAAAAACCACAAAAAGGACAAAAAAAAATCCCTTCTAGGTAGAGTAGAGGTAAAAACCTGTCCCTTTTTTTTGGCTTTGGTTGTGATTTCCCAGCAGCCGCTTTGGGTTTTGTCTTTTTCCTATGTTCTTTTGGGGTTTTTGAGGCCCACAAGTGGCATCTGCCTTTTGGTTTCCTCTCATTTTTAAGCCCCAACGCTTCCTTTCCACCCCTTTATGCCTCCTTCCCCTCGTTCTGCCATTTGCACTTGGGACACCACTTGGAACATCCATCGCTGCAAGTGGAATAACGTTGGTTCTTTCTTCCCCCCCTCTCCCCCCATCCCATGGCCTGGAAGAGGAGGAATCCAAGGAGGAAGTCGGGGGGTTGGCCTAAGAAGAATGGAAGATCAGTTGTCCACAAGGTTGTGTCTTAAAGGTGGTTCATTTTCTCCTTTGTTACTCCAAAGTCAAGCCCTAGGAGTCCTCAGCGATGTTCTTGTGCATTATACAGATGGGAGTCTGGATTACTTTGAGTTTTGGAAGCTGAGACCAGTGGTAAAAACATGTTTTGGTTACAGGAAGATGAATTTTGAACACACACGAAAAGAACAACTCTTGTAAACTGTGTAGTGAATCTGTTCCTTCAGTTTCTTGTTGAGCCGCTGAGGAATGGGCATTGCCTTTCTTTTCACCATTAATCACTTCTCAATAATAAACGTGAGATCCTGTTGAGCATCACTGGTGTCTGCTCCTGCCTTCCCAGCACTCCTTGCCCCAGGGCAGTGCCTTCTCTATCCCCTCTGCATGTTCAGGGCACTCTTAATTCCCTCAAGTTCCCATAGCCTGGGGAAGTTGTGGATTAGAATCGTTGGGTTGGGTTGGAAGGGACCTTAAATTTCCTCCAGCTCCAACCCCTGCCATGGGCAGGGACCCCTTCCACTAGAGCAGCTTGCTCCAAGCCCCTGTGTCCAACCTGCCCTTGAACACTGCCAGGGATGGGGCAGCCACAGCTTCTCTGGGCACCCTGTGCCAGCGCCTCAGCACCCTCACAGGGAAGAGCTTCTGCCTAAGAGCTCATCTCAGTCTCCCCTCGGGCAGGTTAAAGCCATTCCCCTTGGCCTGTCCCTGTGTCCCTTGTTTAAAGCCCCTCTACAGGTTTCTTATCACCTGTTTAGGTATTGGATTATCTGGCTCCTTCCAAGTGTGTGAATCAGAGACCCATTTGTATCCCAGATAAGCTCCCTGTGGAAAATTGCTGATGGTCAAGAAATCACAAGGAGGAAAATCCTGCTGCATTAACAGTATCTTGGCTATTAACTCATCTCTGGGAGCAGGCAGGGGCTGGAGCCTCTTGGTGAGCCTGGCTTCCCACCAGGAATACTCACCCCCTCTATGTCCTCACAACTGTGCTTGGTTCTTTCTGTCCTCAATTCTCCTACAGCTTTGGCCTCTCTTTGGCCTCCCAGCTGGCCAAAAACCCAGATTCCTCACTGCTGTCCTCATGGATTTCAGTGGGAAGGCAAGACCTGGTGCTTTGTGATGCTGGAGGCTCTTGGACTGGATTGAATCCAATGAGTTGTCTTTTGGGAGGATCAGGAAAAGCCAGAGAGGGCTTTTCTGACAGGTTGGTCGCGCAGTTTGTTCCTCATTTTGGTCTTGAAGCAGCAGCCCAAAAGAGATATGAGAGGAAGAGGAAAATGTAGTGTGAAAACCCACCCTGTTTCACCCCGAACTGGAGAGGGGAGACAAAAAGAGGTAGTTTTGTACGTCACTCATAGCCATGAGCGTTACCAGATACTTGGGTCAGATGTGCCCCATCCCTGGCAGTGTTCAAGGCCAGATTGAGTGGTGCTTGGAGCAAGCTGCTCTAGTGGAGGGTGTCCCTGCCCGTGGCTCTGGGTGAGCTGTAAGGTCCCTTCCAACCCAAACCAGGCTGGGATTCTGAAGCTCATTAATGTCCTCTGTGTTCCCCCTTCCCACCCCATCACGTCTGAAGGCAGGTCCTGGACCTGGTGCCTCCGGTGCCAGGAGGGCCTGGAAGGCTCCATGGGGCAGAGGAACAGGAGATGATGCTCTGAAGCGTGGTGGGGGATGCTGCGGGTCCGGAGGGGTCCGTGGGGTTGGGGTCCCCAGTGATGGCTGCAGTGCCGCGCTCTGCCGCCAGGGGTCAGTGCCGCGCCGCGCCCGCTCCCAGCCGCCAGGGGGCAGCAGGGAGTCAGGCAGCGCGCCCATGCGGCGCTTGTGGTACTTACGGTACTTGCGTACGGCCCGCGCGTACATGCATGTACATACGTACACATACATGTGTGCAGAGGGGCCTGCAGCTCACATACGTACACAGGTGTACATGTACAGAGCCACCTGGCTCACATACATACACACACATCCATGTGCTGCGGGGAAAAGGGACACTGGCCTTCAGCAGCGCATCCAGCATCCTCCTCATCCAAGGGGAAGAGGTCATGGGCACGCATGGTGGGGTTCGATGGGATGGGATGGGATGGGATGGGATGGGATGGGATGGGATGGGATGGGATGGGATGGGATGGGATGGGATGGGATGGGATGGGATGGGGGGTTCCAAAGCTTTTCTATATAGATCTAAATCCCAGCTGCTGGAGTCAAGGGACGGAGGAAGAGCTGGGGCAAAGGATGGAGAAGCCCAATGGGGATCTGTTTGGGGTGATGTACCTCATCCATGGCTTATATTCCCCTCCCTGGGGTACAGGAGGGGGTGATGTTGGATTCTCCGATGTCTATTGGGGTTGAGCACTGCCAGTGGGGATTCCCATGAGGGTGCTCGGATCCCATCCCAAACAGGCAGGCTGGGGAGGGGGATGCTCAGGCATTCCCTATCCGGGGGGAGAGACCTGCAGAGCAAAGGAAACACCACTTCAGGTTTGAAAAGCACCAAAACCCACGACAGGAAACCCAGATTGTGCCAATGCAGATGGGAGTGGAAACAGCTCTCGAGCTGCTCGCTCTGCCTTTCCCCTTACTCCAGATACAGCTGCATTACTAGGGGTCAATGGGGCTGAGGTAAAGCATCTTCTCCCCCCATGTTTTTCCGGGGCCAGGGAGGGTGATGATGTTCCACGCGATGCTGTGGGATGCAGCTCTGCATCCTGGGGGTGGATGGTACCAAGGGCTTGTGTTGGGGATGCTGCAGGCAGCACAGGGTGGTGGCTGTGATGAGTTGTAACGGCCTCTGCATGCACCGAGGCAAAGCCACATCCTGCAGTGGGGCAGGGATTTGGGGGGAGGGGGTAAAAGGGGAGGGACTTAGGGGAGGAAACATCAACCCCCTTCCCTCGTGCCTCAGTTTCCCTTCTCTGCACCACACCAGGGCTGCAGCACCCACATCTATGGGGCGGGGGCGGGGGGGGGGGGGGGTGTAAAGGTTTTGTGGGTCTGGGTGCCCCTGGCCCCCCCCCGGCAGGATATGGTGGGAGGTGCTTTGCTTGTCACTCTCTGAGTCACCCCATGTCCCCACACCTGCAGCATCCGCACCCCCCAGCCCCATCCTCACCCTCC
>NW_026916089.1:0-21849 GCF_034315485.1 Pezoporus occidentalis | reverse complement strand
TTTCATACAGAAAAAGCATTTGAATGGAATCAGTTCACAGCCTGCTCTCTGCTGCGCAGCAACACAGCACAGAATGAACAGTGGCATCTGCTCCCACAGCAGAAGAACCAGCAGGGAAAGCTAGTGCTGGGCCTCTTCAGCACACAGGCTGCTTTGCAACGGTGTCACCATCATTGCAGTCTCTCCTCGGTTTCATACCTAAAAGTCCATTTGAATCCAAATTCTCAGCTGGTCGCTCTCAGCTGCAGGCAGCACAGTGAGTACAGCACGAACGTTTGGCCTCTGCTCCCACAGCAGAAGAGCCAGGAGGGAAAGCTGGTGCTGGACCTGTTCAGCACACAATCACCTTTACATTGGTGCATCCATCGTTGCTTTCACTGCTCACTTTCATACAGGAAAAGCATTTGAATGGAATCAGTCCAGAGCCTGCTCTCTGCTGCGCAGCAACACAGTCAGCAGAATGAACAGTGGCATCTGCTCCCACAGCAGAAGAACCAGCAGGGAAAGCTAATGCTGGGCCTCTTCAGCACACAGGCTGCTTTGCAACGGTGTCACCATCATTGCAGTCTCTCCTCGGTTTCATACCTAAAAGTCCATTTGAATCCAAATTCTCAGCTGGTCGCTCTCTGCTGCAGGCAGCACAGTGAGTACAGCACGAACGTTTGGCCTCTGCTCCCACAGCAGAAGAGCCAGGAGGGAAAGCTGGTGCTGGACCTGTTCAGCACACAATCACCTTTACATTGGTGCATCCATCGTTGCTTTCACTGCTCCCTTTCATGCAGGAAAAGCATTTGAATGGAATCAGTTCAGAGCCTGCTCTCTGCTGGCAGCAACACAGTCAGCACAGAAAGAACAGTGGCATCTGCTCCCACAGCAGAAGAACCAGCAGGGAAAGCTGGTGCTGGGCCTCTTCAGCACACAGGCTGCTTTGCAACGGTGTCACCATCATTGCAGTCTCTCCTCGGTTTCATACCTAAAAGTCCATTTGAATCCAAATTCTCAGCTGGTCGCTCTCAGCTGCCCAGCAGCACAGTGAGTACAGCACGAACGTTTGGCTTCTGCTCCCACAGCAGAAGAGCCAGGAGGGAAAGCTGGTGCTGGACCTGTTCAGCACACAATCACCTTTACATTGGTGCATCCATCGTTGCTTTCACTGCTCCCTTTCATACAGGAAAAGCATTTGAATGGAATCAGTCCAGAGCCTGCTCTCTGCTGCGCAGCAACACAGTCAGCGCAGAATGAACAGTGGCATCTGCTCCCACAGCAGAAGAACCAGCAGGGAAAGCTAATGCTGGGCCTCTTCAGCACACAGGCTGCTTTGCAACGGTGTCACCATCATTGCAGTCTCTCCTCGGTTTCATACCTAAAAGTCCATTTGAATCCAAATTCTCAGCTGGTCGCTTTCAGCTGCCCAGCAGCACAGTGAGTACAGCACGAACGTTTGGCTTCTGCTCCCACAGCAGAAGAACCAGGATTGAAAGCTTGTGCTGGACCTGTTCAGCACACAATCACCTTTACATTGGTGCATCCATCGTTGCTTTCACTGCTCCCTTTCATACAGGAAAAGCATTTGAATGGAATCAGTCCAGAGCCTGCTCTCTGCTGCGCAGCAACACAGCACAGAATGAACAGTGGCATCTGCTCCCACAGCAGAAGAACCAGCAGGGAAAGCTAGTGCTGGGCCTCTTCAGCACACAGGCTGCTTTGCAACGGTGTCACCATCATTGCAGTCTCTCCTCGGTTTCATACCTAAAAGTCCATTTGAATCCAAATTCTCAGCTGGTCGCTTTCAGCTGCCCAGCAGCACAGTGAGTACAGCACGAACGTTTGGCTTCTGCTCCCACAGCAGAAGAGCCAGGATAGAAAGCTTGTGCTGGACCTGTTCAGCACACAATCACCTTTACATTGGTGCATCCATCGTTGCTTTCACTGCTCCCTTTCATACAGGAAAAGCATTTGAATGGAATCAGTCCAGAGCCTGCTCTCTGCTGCGCAGCAACACAGTCAGCGCAGAATGAACAGTGGCATCTGCTCCCACAGCAGAAGAACCAGCAGGGAAAGCTAGTGCTGGGCCTCTTCAGCACACAGGCTGCTTTGCAACGGTGTCACCATCATTGCAGTCTCTCCTCGGTTTCATACCTAAAAGTCCATTTGAATCCAAATTCTCAGCTGGTCGCTTTCAGCTGCCCAGCAGCACAGTGAGTACAGCACGAACGTTTGGCTTCTGCTCCCACAGCAGAAGAGCCAGGAGGGAAAGCTGTTGCTGGACCTGTTCAGCACACAATCACCTTTACATTGGTGCATCCATCGTTGCTTTCACTGCTCCCTTTCATACAGAAAAAGCATTTGAATGGAATCAGTCCAGAGCCTGCTCTCTGCTGCGCAGCAACACAGTCAGCACAGAATGAACAGTGGCATCTGCTCCCACAGCAGAAGAACCAGCAGGGAAAGCTGGTGCTGGGCCTCTTCAGCACACAGGCTGCTTTGCAACGGTGTCACCATCATTGCAGTCTCTCCTCGGTTTCATACCTAAAAGTCCATTTGAATCCAAATTCTCAGCTGGTCTCTCTCAGCTGCAGGCAGCACAGTGAGTACAGCACGAACGTTTGGCCTCTGCTCCCACAGCACAAGTGTCAGGATTGAAAGCTGGTGCTGGACCTGTTCAGCACACAATCACCTTTACATTGGTGCATCCATCGTTGCTTTCACTGCTCCCTTTCATGCAGGAAAAGCATTTGAATGGAATCAGTTCAGAGCCTGCTCTCTGCTGGCAGCAACACAGTCAGCACAGAAAGAACAGTGGCATCTGCTCCCACAGCAGAAGAACCAGCAGGGAAAGCTAGTGCTGGGCCTCTTCAGCACACAGGCTGCTTTGCAACGGTGTCACCATCATTGCAGTCTCTCCTCGGTTTCATACCTAAAAGTCCATTTGAATCCAAATTCTCAGCTGGTCGCTTTCAGCTGCCCAGCAGCACAGTGAGTACAGCACGAACGTTTGGCTTCTGCTCCCACAGCAGAAGAGCCAGGAGGGAAAGCGTGTGCTGGACCTGTTCAGCACACAATCACCTTTACATTGGTGCATCCATCGTTGCTTTCACTGCTCCCTTTCATACAGGAAAAGCATTTGAATGGAATCAGTTCAGAGCCTGCTCTCTGCTGCGCAGCAACACAGTCAGCACAGAATGAACAGTGGCATCTGCTCCCACAGCAGAAGAACCAGCAGGGAAAGCTAGTGCTGGGCCTCTTCAGCACACAGGCTGCTTTGCAACGGTGTCACCATCATTGCAGTCTCTCCTCGGTTTCATACCTAAAAGTCCATTTGAATCCAAATTCTCAGCTGGTCGCTTTCAGCTGCCCAGCAGCACAGTGAGTACAGCACGAACGTTTGGCTTCTGCTCCCACAGCAGAAGAGCCAGGATAGAAAGCTTGTGCTGGACCTGTTCAGCACACAATCACCTTTACATTGGTGCATCCATCGTTGCTTTCACTGCTCCCTTTCATACAGGAAAAGCATTTGAATGGAATCAGTTCAGAGCCTGCTCTCTGCTGCGCAGCAACACAGTCAGCACAGAATGAACAGTGGCATCTGCTCCCACAGCAGAAGAACCAGCAGGGAAAGCTAGTGCTGGGCCTCTTCAGCACACAGGCTGCTTTGCAACGGTGTCACCATCATTGCAGTCTCTCCTCGGTTTCATACCTAAAAGTCCATTTGAATCCAAATTCTCAGCTGGTCGCTCTCAGCTGCAGGCAGCACAGTGAGTACAGCACGAACGTTTGGCCTCTGCTCCCACAGCAGAAGAGCCAGGAGGGAAAGCTGTTGCTGGACCTGTTCAGCACACAATCACCTTTACATTGGTGCATCCATCGTTGCTTTCACTGCTCACTTTCATACAGGAAAAGCATTTGAATGGAATCAGTCCAGAGCCTGCTCTCTGCTGCGCAGCAACACAGTCAGCACAGAATGAACAGTGGCATCTGCTCCCACAGCAGAAGAACCAGCAGGGAAAGCTGGTGCTGGGCCTCTTCAGCACACAGGCTGCTTTGCAACGGTGTCACCATCATTGCAGTCTCTCCTCGGTTTCATACCTAAAAGTCCATTTGAATCCAAATTCTCAGCTGGTCGCTCTCAGCTGCAGGCAGCACAGTGAGTACAGCACGAACGTTTGGCCTCTGCTCCCACAGCAGAAGAGCCAGGATTGAAAGCTTGTGCTGGACCTGTTCAGCACACAATCACCTTTACATTGGTGCATCCATCGTTGCTTTCACTGCTCCCTTTCATACAGGAAAAGCATTTGAATGGAATCAGTTCAGAGCCTGCTCTCTGCTGCGCAGCAACACAGCACAGAATGAACAGTGGCATCTGCTCCCACAGCAGAAGAACCAGCAGGGAAAGCTAGTGCTGGGCCTCTTCAGCACACAGGCTGCTTTGCAACGGTGTCACCATCATTGCAGTCTCTCCTCGGTTTCATACCTAAAAGTCCATTTGAATCCAAATTCTCAGCTGGTCTCTCTCAGCTGCAGGCAGCACAGTGAGTACAGCACGAACGTTTGGCTTCTGCTCCCACAGCAGAAGAGCCAGGATTGAAAGCTGGTGCTGGACCTGTTCAGCACACAATCACCTTTACATTGGTGCATCCATCGTTGCTTTCACTGCTCCCTTTCATACAGGAAAAGCATTTGAATGGAATCAGTCCAGAGCCTGCTCTCTGCTGCGCAGCAACACAGTCAGCACAGAATGAACAGTGGCATCTGCTCCCACAGCAGAAGAACCAGCAGGGAAAGCTAATGCTGGGCCTCTTCAGCACACAGGCTGCTTTGCAACGGTGTCACCATCATTGCAGTCTCTCCTCGGTTTCATACCTAAAAGTCCATTTGAATCCAAATTCTCAGCTGGTCTCTCTCAGCTGCAGGCAGCACAGTGAGTACAGCACGAACGTTTGGCCTCTGCTCCCACAGCAGAAGAGCCAGGAGGGAAAGCTGGTGCTGGACCTGTTCAGCACACAATCACCTTTACATTGGTGCATCCATCGTTGCTTTCACTGCTCCCTTTCATGCAGGAAAAGCATTTGAATGGAATCAGTCCAGAGCCTGCTCTCTGCTGCGCAGCAACACAGTCAGCACAGAATGAACAGTGGCATCTGCTCCCACAGCAGAAGAACCAGCAGGGAAAGCTGGTGCTGGGCCTCTTCAGCACACAGGCTGCTTTGCAACGGTGTCACCATCATTGCAGTCTCTCCTCGGTTTCATACCTAAAAGTCCATTTGAATCCAAATTCTCAGCTGGTCGCTTCCAGCTGCCCAGCAGCACAGTGAGTACAGCACGAACGTTTGGCCTCTGCTCCCACAGCAGAAGAGCCAGGATTGAAAGCTGGTGCTGGACCTGTTCAGCACACAATCACCTTTACATTGGTGCATCCATCGTTGCTTTCACTGCTCCCTTTCATACAGGAAAAGCATTTGAATGGAATCAGTCCAGAGCCTGCTCTCTGCTGCGCAGCAACACAGCACAGAATGAACAGTGGCATCTGCTCCCACAGCAGAAGAACCAGCAGGGAAAGCTAGTGCTGGGCCTCTTCAGCACACAGGCTGCTTTGCAACGGTGTCACCATCATTGCAGTCTCTCCTCGGTTTCATACCTAAAAGTCCATTTGAATCCAAATTCTCAGCTGGTCTCTCTCTGCTGCAGGCAGCACAGTGAGTACAGCACGAACGTTTGGCCTCTGCTCCCACAGCAGAAGAGCCAGGAGGGAAAGCTGTTGCTGGACCTGTTCAGCACACAATCACCTTTACATTGGTGCATCCATCGTTGCTTTCACTGCTCACTTTCATACAGGAAAAGCATTTGAATGGAATCAGTTCAGAGCCTGCTCTCTGCTGCGCAGCAACACAGTCAGCACAGAATGAACAGTGGCATCTGCTCCCACAGCAGAAGAACCAGCAGGGAAAGCTAGTGCTGGGCCTCTTCAGCACACAGGCTGCTTTGCAACGGTGTCACCATCATTGCAGTCTCTCCTCGGTTTCATACCTAAAAGTCCATTTGAATCCAAATTCTCAGCTGGTCTCTCTCAGCTGCCCAGCAGCACAGTGAGTACAGCACGAACGTTTGGCCTCTGCTCCCACAGCAGAAGAGCCAGGATTGAAAGCTTGTGCTGGACCTGTTCAGCACACAATCACCTTTACATTGGTGCATCCATCGTTGCTTTCACTGCTCCCTTTCATACAGGAAAAGCATTTGAATGGAATCAGTTCAGAGCCTGCTCTCTGCTGCGCAGCAACACAGTCAGCGCAGAATGAACAGTGGCATCTGCTCCCACAGCAGAAGAACCAGCAGGGAAAGCTAATGCTGGGCCTCTTCAGCACACAGGCTGCTTTGCAACGGTGTCACCATCATTGCAGTCTCTCCTCGGTTTCATACCTAAAAGTCCATTTGAATCCAAATTCTCAGCTGGTCGCTCTCAGCTGCCCAGCAGCACAGTGAGTACAGCACGAACGTTTGGCTTCTGCTCCCACAGCAGAAGAGCCAGGATTGAAAGCTGTGCTGGACCTGTTCAGCACACAATCACCTTTACATTGGTGCATCCATCGTTGCTTTCACTGCTCCCTTTCATACAGGAAAAGCATTTGAATGGAATCAGTCCAGAGCCTGCTCTCTGCTGCGCAGCAACACAGTCAGCACAGAATGAACAGTGGCATCTGCTCCCACAGCAGAAGAACCAGCAGGGAAAGCTAATGCTGGGCCTCTTCAGCACACAGGCTGCTTTGCAACGGTGTCACCATCATTGCAGTCTCTCCTCGGTTTCATACCTAAAAGTCCATTTGAATCCAAATTCTCAGCTGGTCGCTTTCAGCTGCCCAGCAGCACAGTGAGTACAGCACGAACGTTTGGCTTCTGCTCCCACAGCAGAAGAGCCAGGATAGAAAGCTTGTGCTGGACCTGTTCAGCACACAATCACCTTTACATTGGTGCATCCATCGTTGCTTTCACTGCTCCCTTTCATACAGGAAAAGCATTTGAATGGAATCAGTCCAGAGCCTGCTCTCTGCTGCGCAGCAACACAGTCACAGAATGAACAGTGGCATCTGCTCCCACAGCAGAAGAACCAGCAGGGAAAGCTAGTGCTGGGCCTCTTCAGCACACAGGCTGCTTTGCAACGGTGTCACCATCATTGCAGTCTCTCCTCGGTTTCATACCTAAAAGTCCATTTGAATCCAAATTCTCAGCTGGTCGCTTTCAGCTGCCCAGCAGCACAGTGAGTACAGCACGAACGTTTGGCCTCTGCTCCCACAGCAGAAGAGCCAGGATTGAAAGCTGTGCTGGACCTGTTCAGCACACAATCACCTTTACATTGGTGCATCCATCGTTGCTTTCACTGCTCCCTTTCATACAGGAAAAGCATTTGAATGGAATCAGTCCAGAGCCTGCTCTCTGCTGCGCAGCAACACAGTCAGCGCAGAATGAACAGTGGCATCTGCTCCCACAGCAGAAGAACCAGCAGGGAAAGCTAGTGCTGGGCCTCTTCAGCACACAGGCTGCTTTGCAACGGTGTCACCATCATTGCAGTCTCTCCTCGGTTTCATACCTAAAAGTCCATTTGAATCCAAATTCTCAGCTGGTCTCTCTCAGCTGCAGGCAGCACAGTGAGTACAGCACGAACGTTTGGCTTCTGCTCCCACAGCAGAAGAGTCAGGATTGAAAGCTGTTGCTGGACCTGTTCAGCACACAATCACCTTTACATTGGTGCATCCATCGTTGCTTTCACTGCTCCCTTTCATACAGGAAAAGCATTTGAATGGAATCAGTTCAGAGCCTGCTCTCTGCTGGCAGCAACACAGTCAGCACAGAAAGAACAGTGGCATCTGCTCCCACAGCAGAAGAACCAGCAGGGAAAGCTAGTGCTGGGCCTCTTCAGCACACAGGCTGCTTTGCAACGGTGTCACCATCATTGCAGTCTCTCCTCGGTTTCATACCTAAAAGTCCATTTGAATCCAAATTCTCAGCTGGTCGCTTTCAGCTGCCCAGCAGCACAGTGAGTACAGCACGAACGTTTGGCTTCTGCTCCCACAGCAGAAGAGCCAGGAGGGAAAGCTGTTGCTGGACCTGTTCAGCACACAATCACCTTTACATTGGTGCATCCATCGTTGCTTTCACTGCTCCCTTTCATACAGGAAAAGCATTTGAATGGAATCAGTCCAGAGCCTGCTCTCTGCTGCGCAGCAACACAGTCACAGAATGAACAGTGGCATCTGCTCCCACAGCAGAAGAACCAGCAGGGAAAGCTAGCTGGGCCTCTTCAGCACACAGGCTGCTTTGCAACGGTGTCACCATCATTGCAGTCTCTCCTCGGTTTCATACCTAAAAGTCCATTTGAATCCAAATTCTCAGCTGGTCGCTCTCAGCTGCCCAGCAGCACAGTGAGTACAGCACGAACGTTTGGCTTCTGCTCCCACAGCAGAAGAGCCAGGATTGAAAGCTGTGCTGGACCTGTTCAGCACACAATCACCTTTACATTGGTGCATCCATCGTTGCTTTCACTGCTCCCTTTCATACAGGAAAAGCATTTGAATGGAATCAGTCCAGAGCCTGCTCTCTGCTGCGCAGCAACACAGTCAGCGCAGAATGAACAGTGGCATCTGCTCCCACAGCAGAAGAACCAGCAGGGAAAGCTAGTGCTGGGCCTCTTCAGCACACAGGCTGCTTTGCAACGGTGTCACCATCATTGCAGTCTCTCCTCGGTTTCATACCTAAAAGTCCATTTGAATCCAAATTCTCAGCTGGTCTCTCTCAGCTGCAGGCAGCACAGTGAGTACAGCACGAACGTTTGGCCTCTGCTCCCACAGCAGAAGAGTCAGGATTGAAAGCTGTTGCTGGACCTGTTCAGCACACAATCACCTTTACATTGGTGCATCCATCGTTGCTTTCACTGCTCCCTTTCATACAGGAAAAGCATTTGAATGGAATCAGTTCAGAGCCTGCTCTCTGCTGGCAGCAACACAGTCAGCACAGAAAGAACAGTGGCATCTGCTCCCACAGCAGAAGAACCAGCAGGGAAAGCTAGTGCTGGGCCTCTTCAGCACACAGGCTGCTTTGCAACGGTGTCACCATCATTGCAGTCTCTCCTCGGTTTCATACCTAAAAGTCCATTTGAATCCAAATTCTCAGCTGGTCGCTTTCAGCTGCCCAGCAGCACAGTGAGTACAGCACGAACGTTTGGCCTCTGCTCCCACAGCAGAAGAGCCAGGAGGGAAAGCTGTTGCTGGACCTGTTCAGCACACAATCACCTTTACATTGGTGCATCCATCGTTGCTTTCACTGCTCCCTTTCATACAGGAAAAGCATTTGAATGGAATCAGTCCAGAGCCTGCTCTCTGCTGCGCAGCAACACAGTCAGCACAGAATGAACAGTGGCATCTGCTCCCACAGCAGAAGAACCAGCAGGGAAAGCTAGTGCTGGGCCTCTTCAGCACACAGGCTGCTTTGCAACGGTGTCACCATCATTGCAGTCTCTCCTCGGTTTCATACCTAAAAGTCCATTTGAATCCAAATTCTCAGCTGGTCGCTTTCAGCTGCCCAGCAGCACAGTGAGTACAGCACGAACGTTTGGCCTTCTGCTCCCACAGCAGAAGAGCCAGGATTGAAAGCTGTGCTGGACCTGTTCAGCACACAATCACCTTTACATTGGTGCATCCATCGTTGCTTTCACTGCTCCCTTTCATACAGGAAAAGCATTTGAATGGAATCAGTCCAGAGCCTGCTCTCTGCTGCGCAGCAACACAGTCAGCACAGAATGAACAGTGGCATCTGCTCCCACAGCAGAAGAACCAGCAGGGAAAGCTAGTGCTGGGCCTCTTCAGCACACAGGCTGCTTTGCAACGGTGTCACCATCATTGCAGTCTCTCCTCGGTTTCATACCTAAAAGTCCATTTGAATCCAAATTCTCAGCTGGTCTCTCTCAGCTGCAGGCAGCACAGTGAGTACAGCACGAACGTTTGGCCTCTGCTCCCACAGCAGAAGTGTCAGGATTGAAAGCTGGTGCTGGACCTGTTCAGCACACAATCACCTTTACATTGGTGCATCCATCGTTGCTTTCACTGCTCCCTTTCATGCAGGAAAAGCATTTGAATGGAATCAGTTCAGAGCCTGCTCTCTGCTGGCAGCAACACAGTCAGCACAGAAAGAACAGTGGCATCTGCTCCCACAGCAGAAGAACCAGCAGGGAAAGCTAGTGCTGGGCCTCTTCAGCACACAGGCTGCTTTGCAACGGTGTCACCATCATTGCAGTCTCTCCTCGGTTTCATACCTAAAAGTCCATTTGAATCCAAATTCTCAGCTGGTCGCTTTCAGCTGCCCAGCAGCACAGTGAGTACAGCACGAACGTTTGGCTTCTGCTCCCACAGCAGAAGAGCCAAGATTGAAAGCTTGTGCTGGACCTGTTCAGCACACAATCACCTTTACATTGGTGCATCCATCGTTGCTTTCACTGCTCCCTTTCATACAGGAAAAGCATTTGAATGGAATCAGTTCAGAGCCTGCTCTCTGCTGCGCAGCAACACAGTCAGCACAGAATGAACAGTGGCATCTGCTCCCACAGCAGAAGAACCAGCAGGGAAAGCTAGTGCTGGGCCTCTTCAGCACACAGGCTGCTTTGCAACGGTGTCACCATCATTGCAGTCTCTCCTCGGTTTCATACCTAAAAGTCCATTTGAATCCAAATTCTCAGCTGGTCTCTCTCAGCTGCAGGCAGCACAGTGAGTACAGCACGAACGTTTGGCCTCTGCTCCCACAGCAGAAGAGCCAGGAGGGAAAGCTGTTGCTGGACCTGTTCAGCACACAATCACCTTTACATTGGTGCATCCATCGTTGCTTTCACTGCTCACTTTCATACAGGAAAAGCATTTGAATGGAATTAGTCCAGAGCCTGCTCTCTGCTGCGCAGCAACACAGTCAGCGCAGAATGAACAGTGGCATCTGCTCCCACAGCAGAAGAACCAGCAGGGAAAGCTAATGCTGGGCCTCTTCAGCACACAGGCTGCTTTGCAACGGTGTCACCATCATTGCAGTCTCTCCTCGGTTTCATACCTAAAACTCCATTTGAATCCAAATTCTCAGCTGGTCGCTTTCAGCTGCCCAGCAGCACAGTGAGTACAGCACGAACGTTTGGCCTCTGCTCCCACAGCAGAAGAGCCAGGATTGAAAGCTTGTGCTGGACCTGTTCAGCACACAATCACCTTTACATTGGTGCATCCATCGTTGCTTTCACTGCTCCCTTTCATACAGGAAAAGCATTTGAATGGAATCAGTCCAGAGCCTGCTCTCTGCTGCGCAGCAACACAGTCAGCACAGAATGAACAGTGGCATCTGCTCCCACAGCAGAAGAACCAGCAGGGAAAGCTAATGCTGGGCCTCTTCAGCACACAGGCTGCTTTGCAACGGTGTCACCATCATTGCAGTCTCTCCTCGGTTTCATACCTAAAAGTCCATTTGAATCCAAATTCTCAGCTGGTCGCTCTCAGCTGCCCAGCAGCACAGTGAGAACAGCACGAACGTTTGGCCTCTGCTCCCACAGCAGAAGAGCCAGGAGGGAAAGCTGGTGCTGGACCTGTTCAGCACACAATCACCTTTACATTGGTGCATCCATCGTTGCTTTCACTGCTCCCTTTCATGCAGGAAAAGCATTTGAATGGAATCAGTTCAGAGCCTGCTCTCTGCTGGCAGCAACACAGTCAGCACAGAAAGAACAGTGGCATCTGCTCCCACAGCAGAAGAACCAGCAGGGAAAGCTAGTGCTGGGCCTCTTCAGCACACAGGCTGCTTTGCAACGGTGTCACCATCATTGCAGTCTCTCCTCGGTTTCATACCTAAAAGTCCATTTGAATCCAAATTCTCAGCTGGTCGCTTTCAGCTGCCCAGCAGCACAGTGAGTACAGCACGAACGTTTGGCCTCTGCTCCCACAGCAGAAGAGCCAGGATTGAAAGCTTGTGCTGGACCTGTTCAGCACACAATCACCTTTACATTGGTGCATCCATCGTTGCTTTCACTGCTCCCTTTCATACAGGAAAAGCATTTGAATGGAATCAGTTCAGAGCCTGCTCTCTGCTGCGCAGCAACACAGTCAGCACAGAATGAACAGTGGCATCTGCTCCCACAGCAGAAGAACCAGCAGGGAAAGCTAGTGCTGGGCCTCTTCAGCACACAGGCTGCTTTGCAACGGTGTCACCATCATTGCAGTCTCTCCTCGGTTTCATACCTAAAAGTCCATTTGAATCCAAATTCTCAGCTGGTCGCTCTCAGCTGCAGGCAGCACAGTGAGTACAGCACGAACGTTTGGCCTCTGCTCCCACAGCAGAAGAGCCAGGAGGGAAAGCTGGTGCTGGACCTGTTCAGCACACAATCACCTTTACATTGGTGCATCCATCGTTGCTTTCACTGCTCACTTTCATACAGGAAAAGCATTTGAATGGAATTAGTCCAGAGCCTGCTCTCTGCTGCGCAGCAACACAGTCAGCGCAGAATGAACAGTGGCATCTGCTCCCACAGCAGAAGAACCAGCAGGGAAAGCTAATGCTGGGCCTCTTCAGCACACAGGCTGCTTTGCAACGGTGTCACCATCATTGCAGTCTCTCCTCGGTTTCATACCTAAAAGTCCATTTGAATCCAAATTCTCAGCTGGTCGCTCTCAGCTGCCCAGCAGCACAGTGAGTACAGCACGAACGTTTGGCCTCTGCTCCCACAGCAGAAGAGCCAGGATTGAAAGCTGGTGCTGGACCTGTTCAGCACACAATCACCTTTACATTGGTGCATCCATCGTTGCTTTCACTGCTCCCTTTCATACAGGAAAAGCATTTGAATGGAATCAGTTCAGAGCCTGCTCTCTGCTGCGCAGCAACACAGTCAGCACAGAATGAACAGTGGCATCTGCTCCCACAGCAGAAGAACCAGCAGGGAAAGCTAATGCTGGGCCTCTTCAGCACACAGGCTGCTTTGCAACGGTGTCACCATCATTGCAGTCTCTCCTCGGTTTCATACCTAAAAGTCCATTTGAATCCAAATTCTCAGCTGGTCGCTCTCAGCTGCCCAGCAGCACAGTGAGTACAGCACGAACGTTTGGCCTCTGCTCCCACAGCAGAAGAGCCAGGATTGAAAGCTGTGCTGGACCTGTTCAGCACACAATCACCTTTACATTGGTGCATCCATCGTTGCTTTCACTGCTCCCTTTCATACAGGAAAAGCATTTGAATGGAATCAGTCCAGAGCCTGCTCTCTGCTGCGCAGCAACACAGTCAGCACAGAATGAACAGTGGCATCTGCTCCCACAGCAGAAGAACCAGCAGGGAAAGCTAGTGCTGGGCCTCTTCAGCACACAGGCTGCTTTGCAACGGTGTCACCATCATTGCAGTCTCTCCTCGGTTTCATACCTAAAAGTCCATTTGAATCCAAATTCTCAGCTGGTCGCTCTCAGCTGCAGGCAGCACAGTGAGTACAGCACGAACGTTTGGCCTCTGCTCCCACAGCAGAAGAGCCAGGATTGAAAGCTGGTGCTGGACCTGTTCAGCACACAATCACCTTTACATTGGTGCATCCATCGTTGCTTTCACTGCTCCCTTTCATACAGGAAAAGCATTTGAATGGAATCAGTCCAGAGCCTGCTCTCTGCTGCGCAGCAACACAGTCAGCGCAGAATGAACAGTGGCATCTGCTCCCACAGCAGAAGAACCAGCAGGGAAAGCTAATGCTGGGCCTCTTCAGCACACAGGCTGCTTTGCAACGGTGTCACCATCATTGCAGTCTCTCCTCGGTTTCATACCTAAAACTCCATTTGAATCCAAATTCTCAGCTGGTCGCTCTCAGCTGCAGGCAGCACAGTGAGTACAGCACGAACGTTTGGCCTCTGCTCCCACAGCAGAAGAGCCAGGAGGGAAAGCTGGTGCTGGACCTGTTCAGCACACAATCACCTTTACATTGGTGCATCCATCGTTGCTTTCACTGCTCCCTTTCATACAGGAAAAGCATTTGAATGGAATCAGTCCAGAGCCTGCTCTCTGCTGCGCAGCAACACAGTCAGCACAGAATGAACAGTGGCATCTGCTCCCACAGCAGAAGAACCAGCAGGGAAAGCTAATGCTGGGCCTCTTCAGCACACAGGCTGCTTTGCAACGGTGTCACCATCATTGCAGTCTCTCCTCGGTTTCATACCTAAAAGTCCATTTGAATCCAAATTCTCAGCTGGTCGCTTTCAGCTGCCCAGCAGCACAGTGAGTACAGCACGAACGTTTGGCCTCTGCTCCCACAGCAGAAGAGCCAGGATTGAAAGCTTGTGCTGGACCTGTTCAGCACACAATCACCTTTACATTGGTGCATCCATCGTTGCTTTCACTGCTCCCTTTCATACAGGAAAAGCATTTGAATGGAATCAGTTCAGAGCCTGCTCTCTGCTGCGCAGCAACACAGTCAGCACAGAATGAACAGTGGCATCTGCTCCCACAGCAGAAGAACCAGCAGGGAAAGCTAATGCTGGGCCTCTTCAGCACACAGGCTGCTTTGCAACGGTGTCACCATCATTGCAGTCTCTCCTCGGTTTCATACCTAAAAGTCCATTTGAATCCAAATTCTCAGCTGGTCGCTCTCAGCTGCAGGCAGCACAGTGAGTACAGCACGAACGTTTGGCCTCTGCTCCCACAGCAGAAGAGCCAGGAGGGAAAGCTGTTGCTTGACCTGTTCAGCACACAATCACCTTTACATTGGTGCATCCATCGTTGCTTTCACTGCTCACTTTCATACAGGAAAAGCATTTGAATGGAATCAGTTCAGAGCCTGCTTTCTGCTGCGCAGCTGGTCGCTCTCAGCTGCAGGCAGCACAGTGAAGCACGAACGTTTGGCTTCTGCTCCCACAGCAGAAGAGCCAGGAAAAGCTGGTGCTGGACCTGTTCAGCACACAATCACCTTTACATTGGTGCATCCATCGTTGCTTTCACTGCTCCCTTTCATACAGGAAAAGCATTTGAATGGAATTAGTCCAGAGCCTGCTCTCTGCTGCGCAGCAACACAGTCAGCGCAGAATGAACAGTGGCATCTGCTCCCACAGCAGAAGAACCAGCAGGGAAAGCTAATGCTGGGCCTCTTCAGCACACAGGCTGCTTTGCAACGGTGTCACCATCATTGCAGTCTCTCCTCGGTTTCATACCTAAAAGTCCATTTGAATCCAAATTCTCAGCTGGTCGCTCTCAGCTGCAGGCAGCACAGTGAGTACAGCACGAACGTTTGGCTTCTGCTCCCACAGCAGAAGAGCCAGGATTGAAAGCTGGTGCTGGACCTGTTCAGCACACAATCACCTTTACATTGGTGCATCCATCGTTGCTTTCACTGCTCCCTTTCATACAGGAAAAGCATTTGAATGGAATCAGTTCAGAGCCTGCTCTCTGCTGCGCAGCAACACAGTCAGCACAGAAAGAACAGTGGCATCTGCTCCCACAGCAGAAGAACCAGCAGGGAAAGCTGGTGCTGGGCCTCTTCAGCACACAGGCTGCTTTGCAACGGTGTCACCATCATTGCAGTCTCTCCTCGGTTTCATACCTAAAAGTCCATTTGAATCCAAATTCTCAGCTGGTCGCTCTCAGCTGCCCAGCAGCACAGTGAGTACAGCACGAACGTTTGGCCTCTGCTCCCACAGCAGAAGAGCCAGGAGGGAAAGCTGGTGCTGGACCTGTTCAGCACACAATCACCTTTACATTGGTGCATCCATCGTTGCTTTCACTGCTCACTTTCATACAGGAAAAGCATTTGAATGGAATCAGTCCAGAGCCTGCTCTCTGCTGCGCAGCAACACAGTCAGCACAGAATGAACAGTGGCATCTGCTCCCACAGCAGAAGAACCAGCAGGGAAAGCTAGTGCTGGGCCTCTTCAGCACACAGGCTGCTTTGCAACGGTGTCACCATCATTGCAGTCTCTCCTCGGTTTCATACCTAAAAGTCCATTTGAATCCAAATTCTCAGCTGGTCTCTCTCAGCTGCAGGCAGCACAGTGAGTACAGCACGAACGTTTGGCCTCTGCTCCCACAGCAGAAGTGTCAGGATTGAAAGCTGTTGCTGGACCTGTTCAGCACACAATCACCTTTACATTGGTGCATCCATCGTTGCTTTCACTGCTCCCTTTCATACAGGAAAAGCATTTGAATGGAATCAGTTCAGAGCCTGCTCTCTGCTGCGCAGCAACACAGTCAGCACAGAATGAACAGTGGCATCTGCTCCCACAGCAGAAGAACCAGCAGGGAAAGCTAATGCTGGGCCTCTTCAGCACACAGGCTGCTTTGCAACGGTGTCACCATCATTGCAGTCTCTCCTCGGTTTCATACCTAAAACTCCATTTGAATCCAAATTCTCAGCTGGTCGCTCTCAGCTGCAGGCAGCACAGTGAGTACAGCACGAACGTTTGGCCTCTGCTCCCACAGCAGAAGAGCCAGGAGGGAAAGCTGGTGCTGGACCTGTTCAGCACACAATCACCTTTACATTGGTGCATCCATCGTTGCTTTCACTGCTCCCTTTCATACAGGAAAATCATTTGAATGGAATCAGTCCAGAGCCTGCTCTCTGCTGCGCAGCAACACAGTCAGCACAGAATGAACAGTGGCATCTGCTCCCACAGCAGAAGAACCAGCAGGGAAAGCTAATGCTGGGCCTCTTCAGCACACAGGCTGCTTTGCAACGGTGTCACCATCATTGCAGTCTCTCCTCGGTTTCATACCTAAAAGTCCATTTGAATCCAAATTCTCAGCTGGTCGCTCTCAGCTGCCCAGGCAGCACAGTGAGTACAGCACGAACGTTTGGCCTCTGCTCCCACAGCAGAAGAGCCAGGAGGGAAAGCTGGTGCTGGACCTGTTCAGCACACAATCACCTTTACATTGGTGCATCCATCGTTGCTTTCACTGCTCACTTTCATACAGGAAAAGCATTTGAATGGAATCAGTCCAGAGCCTGCTCTCTGCTGCGCAGCAACACAGTCAGCACAGAATGAACAGTGGCATCTGCTCCCACAGCAGAAGAACCAGCAGGGAAAGCTAGTGCTGGGCCTCTTCAGCACACAGGCTGCTTTGCAACGGTGTCACCATCATTGCAGTCTCTCCTCGGTTTCATACCTAAAACTCCATTTGAATCCAAATTCTCAGCTGGTCTCTCTCAGCTGCAGGCAGCACAGTGAGTACAGCACGAACGTTTGGCCTCTGCTCCCACAGCAGAAGAGCCAGGAGGGAAAGCTGTTGCTTGACCTGTTCAGCACACAATCACCTTTACATTGGTGCATCCATCGTTGCTTTCACTGCTCACTTTCATACAGGAAAAGCATTTGAATGGAATCAGTTCAGAGCCTGCTCTCTGCTGGCAGCAACACAGTCAGCACAGAAAGAACAGTGGCATCTGCTCCCACAGCAGAAGAACCAGCAGGGAAAGCTAATGCTGGGCCTCTTCAGCACACAGGCTGCTTTGCAACGGTGTCACCATCATTGCAGTCTCTCCTCGGTTTCATACCTAAAACTCCATTTGAATCCAAATTCTCAGCTGGTCGCTTTCAGCTGCCCAGCAGCACAGTGAGTACAGCACGAACGTTTGGCTTCTGCTCCCACAGCAGAAGAGCCAGGAGGGAAAGCTGTTGCTGGACCTGTTCAGCACACAATCACCTTTACATTGGTGCATCCATCGTTGCTTTCACTGCTCCCTTTCATACAGGAAAAGCATTTGAATGGAATCAGTCCAGAGCCTGCTCTCTGCTGCGCAGCAACACAGCACAGAATGAACAGTGGCATCTGCTCCCACAGCAGAAGAACCAGCAGGGAAAGCTAATGCTGGGCCTCTTCAGCACACAGGCTGCTTTGCAACGGTGTCACCATCATTGCAGTCTCTCCTCGGTTTCATACCTAAAAGTCCATTTGAATCCAAATTCTCAGCTGGTCGCTTTCAGCTGCCCAGCAGCACAGTGAGTACAGCACGAACGTTTGGCTTCTGCTCCCACAGCAGAAGAGCCAGGATAGAAAGCTGTGCTGGACCTGTTCAGCACACAATCACCTTTACATTGGTGCATCCATCGTTGCTTTCACTGCTCCCTTTCATACAGGAAAAGCATTTGAATGGAATCAGTTCAGAGCCTGCTCTCTGCTGCGCAGCAACACAGTCAGCACAGAATGAACAGTGGCATCTGCTCCCACAGCAGAAGAACCAGCAGGGAAAGCTAGTGCTGGGCCTCTTCAGCACACAGGCTGCTTTGCAACGGTGTCACCATCATTGCAGTCTCTCCTCGGTTTCATACCTAAAAGTCCATTTGAATCCAAATTCTCAGCTGGTCTCTCTCAGCTGCAGGCAGCACAGTGAGTACAGCACGAACGTTTGGCCTCTGCTCCCACAGCAGAAGAGCCAGGAGGGAAAGCTGGTGCTGGACCTGTTCAGCACACAATCACCTTTACATTGGTGCATCCATCGTTGCTTTCACTGCTCACTTTCATACAGGAAAAGCATTTGAATGGAATCAGTCCAGAGCCTGCTCTCTGCTGCGCAGCAACACAGTCAGCGCAGAATGAACAGTGGCATCTGCTCCCACAGCAGAAGAACCAGCAGGGAAAGCTAATGCTGGGCCTCTTCAGCACACAGGCTGCTTTGCAACGGTGTCACCATCATTGCAGTCTCTCCTCGGTTTCATACCTAAAACTCCATTTGAATCCAAATTCTCAGCTGGTCGCTTCAGCTGCCCAGCAGCACAGTGAGTACAGCACGAACGTTTGGCCTCTGCTCCCACAGCAGAAGTGTCAGGATTGAAAGCTGGTGCTGGACCTGTTCAGCACACAATCACCTTTACATTGGTGCATCCATCGTTGCTTTCACTGCTCCCTTCATACAGGAAAAGCATTTGAATGGAATCAGTTCAGAGCCTGCTCTCTGCTGGCAGCAACACAGTCAGCACAGAAAGAACAGTGGCATCTGCTCCCACAGCAGAAGAACCAGCAGGGAAAGCCTGTGCTGGGCCTCTTCAGCACACAGGCTGCTTTGCAACGGTGTCACCATCATTGCAGTCTCTCCTCGGTTTCATACCTAAAAGTCCATTTGAATCCAAATTCTCAGCTGGTCGCTCTCAGCTGCAGGCAGCACAGTGAGTACAGCACGAACGTTTGGCCTCTGCTCCCACAGCAGAAGAGCCAGGATAGAAAGCTGCTGCTGGACCTGTTCAGCACAGAATCACCTTTACATTGGTGCATCCATCGTTGCTTTCACTGCTCACTTTCATACAGGAAAAGCATTTGAATGGAATCAGTTCAGAGCCTGCTCTCTGCTGCGCAGCAACACAGTCAGCACAGAATGAACAGTGGCATCTGCTCCCACAGCAGAAGAACCAGCAGGGAAAGCTAATGCTGGGCCTCTTCAGCACACAGGCTGCTTTGCAACGGTGTCACCATCATTGCAGTCTCTCCTCGGTTTCATACCTAAAACTCCATTTGAATCCAAATTCTCAGCTGGTCGCTTTCTGCTGCCCAGCAGCACAGTGAGTACAGCACGAACGTTTGGCCTCTGCTCCCACAGCAGAAGAGCCAGGAGGGAAAGCTGGTGCTGGACCTGTTCAGCACACAATCACCTTTACATTGGTGCATCCATCGTTGCTTTCACTGCTCCCTTTCATACAGGAAAAGCATTTGAATGGAATCAGTTCAGAGCCTGCTCTCTGCTGCGCAGCAACACAGTCAGCACAGAATGAACAGTGGCATCTGCTCCCACAGCAGAAGAACCAGCAGGGAAAGCTAATGCTGGGCCTCTTCAGCACACAGGCTGCTTTGCAACGGTGTCACCATCATTGCAGTCTCTCCTCGGTTTCATACCTAAAAGTCCATTTGAATCCAAATTCTCAGCTGGTCGCTTTCAGCTGCCCAGCAGCACAGTGAGTACAGCACGAACGTTTGGCCTTCTGCTCCCACAGCAGAAGAGCCAGGATTGAAAGCTTGTGCTGGACCTGTTCAGCACACAATCACCTTTACATTGGTGCATCCATCGTTGCTTTCACTGCTCCCTTTCATACAGGAAAAGCATTTGAATGGAATCAGTTCAGAGCCTGCTCTCTGCTGCGCAGCAACACAGTCAGCACAGAATGAACAGTGGCATCTGCTCCCACAGCAGAAGAACCAGCAGGGAAAGCTAATGCTGGGCCTCTTCAGCACACAGGCTGCTTTGCAACGGTGTCACCATCATTGCAGTCTCTCCTCGGTTTCATACCTAAAAGTCCATTTGAGTCCAAATTCTCAGCTGGTCGCTCTCAGCTGCCCAGCAGCACAGTGAGTACAGCACGAACGTTTGGCCTCTGCACCCACAGCAGAAGAGCCAGGAGGGAAAGCTGGTGCTGGACCTGGTCAGCACACAATCACCTTTACATTGGTGCATCCATCCTTGCTTTCACTGCTCCCTTTCATACAGGAAAAGCATTTGAATGGAATCAGTCCAGAGCCTGCTCTCTGCTGCGCAGCAACACAGTCAGCACAGAATGAACAGTGGCATCTGCTCCCACAGCAGAAGAACCAGCAGGGAAAGCTAGTGCTGGGCCTCTTCAGCACACAGGCTGCTTTGCAACGGTGTCACCATCATTGCAGTCTCTCCTCGGTTTCATACCTAAAACTCCATTTGAATCCAAATTCTCAGCTGGTCGCTTTCAGCTGCCCAGCAGCACAGTGAGTACAGCACGAACGTTTGGCCTCTGCTCCCACAGCAGAAGAGCCAGGATTGAAAGCTTGTGCTGGACCTGTTCAGCACACAATCACCTTTACATTGGTGCATCCATCGTTGCTTTCACTGCTCACTTTCATACAGGAAAAGCATTTGAATGGAATCAGTCCAGAGCCTGCTCTCTGCTGCGCAGCAACACAGTCAGCACAGAATGAGCAGTGGCATCTGCTCCCACAGCAGAAGAACCAGCAGGGAAAGCTAGTGCTGGGCCTCTTCAGCACACAGGCTGCTTTGCAACGGTGTCACCATCATTGCAGTCTCTCCTCGGTTTCATACCTAAAAGTCCATTTGAATCCAAATTCTCAGCTGGTCTCTCTCAGCTGCAGGCAGCACAGTGAGTACAGCACGAACGTTTGGCCTCTGCTCCCACAGCAGAAGAGCCAGGAGGGAAAGCTGGTGCTGGACCTGTTCAGCACACAATCACCTTTACATTGGTGCATCCATCGTTGCTTTCACTGCTCCCTTTCATACAGGAAAAGCATTTGAATGGAATCAGTTCAGAGCCTGCTCTCTGCTGCGCAGCAACACAGTCAGCACAGAATGAACAGTGGCATCTGCTCCCACAGCAGAAGAACCAGCAGGGAAAGCTAGTGCTGGGCCTCTTCAGCACACAGGCTGCTTTGCAACGGTGTCACCATCATTGCAGTCTCTCCTCGGTTTCATACCTAAAAGTCCATTTGAATCCAAATTCTCAGCTGGTCTCTCTCAGCTGCAGGCAGCACAGTGAGTACAGCACGAACGTTTGGCCTCTGCTCCCACAGCAGAAGAGCCAGGAGGGAAAGCTGGTGCTGGACCTGTTCAGCACACAATCACCTTTACATTGGTGCATCCATCGTTGCTTTCACTGCTCACTTTCATACAGGAAAGCATTTGAATGGAATTAGTCCAGAGCCTGCTCTCTGCTGCGCAGCAACACAGTCAGCGCAGAATGAACAGTGGCATCTGCTCCCACAGCAGAAGAACCAGCAAGGAAAGCTAATGCTGGGCCTCTTCAGCACACAGGCTGCTTTGCAACGGTGTCACCATCATTGCAGTCTCTCCTCGGTTTCATACCTAAAAGTCCATTTGAATCCAAATTCTCAGCTGGTCGCTCTCTGCTGCAGGCAGCA
>NW_026916088.1:0-33180 GCF_034315485.1 Pezoporus occidentalis | reverse complement strand
AGCACTCACTATAGGGCACGCAGTCGTACTGCACCTCCAGGTATTGAGGTGCTATGGGTGCTATGGGTGCTCTGGGTGCTATGGGTGCTATGGGTGCTATGGGGCAGGCGCTGTGGGGCAGCACTCACTATAGGGCACGCAGTCGTACTGCACCTCCAGGTATTGAGGTGCTATGGGTGCTATGGGTGCTCTGGGTGCTATGGGTGCTATGGGTGCTATGGGTGCTATGGGTGCTATGGGGCTGTGTTATGGGGCAGGGTGCTGTGGGTGCACTGTATAGGGCACGCAGTATGGGTGCTGCACCTCCAGGTATTGAGGTGCTATGGGTGCTATGGGTGCTATGGGTGCTGTGGGTGCTATGGGTGCTATGGGGCAGGCGCTGTGGGGCAGCACTCACTATAGGGCACGCAGTCGTACTGCACCTCCAGGTATTGAGGTGCTGTGGGTGCTATGGGTGCTATGGGTGCTATGGGGCAGGCTCTGTGGGGCAGCACTCACTATAGGGCACGCAGTTGTGCTGCACCTCCTGATACTTGAGGTGCTATGGGTGCTGTGGGTGCTGTGGGTGCTATGGGTGCTATGGGTGCTATGGGTGCTATGGGTGCTATGGGTGCTATGGGTGCTATGGGTGCTATGGGTGCTATGGGTGCTATGGGGGCTGTGGGTGCTAGCACTGGGTGGGCACGCAGTCGTACTGCACCTCCAGGTATTGAGTTGCTATGGGTGCTATGGGTGCTGTGGGTGCTATGGGAGCTGTGGGTGCTATGGGGCGCTATGGGGCACCCATGGGCACTGTGAGATGCTATGGGGTGCCATGGGTGCTATGGGGTGATATTTAGTTCTATGGGTGCAGTGGGTGCTATGGGGTGCTATGGGTGATATAGGGTCCATGGGGTGCTATGGGTGCTATGGGTGCTATGGGGCAGGCGCTGTGGGGCAGCACTCACTATAGGGCACGCAGTCGTACTGCACCTCCAGGTATTGTGGTGCTATGGGTGCTATGGGTGCTGTGGGTGCTATGGGTGCTATGGGTGCTATGGGGGCTATGGGGTGCTGTGGGTGCTCTGGGTGCTTTGGGTGCTGTGGGTGCTTTGGGTGCTGTGGGTGCTATGGGTGCTATGGGTGCTATGGGTGCTATGGGTGCTATGGGTGCTATGGGTGCTATGGGTGCTGTGGGTGCTATGGGTGCTATGGGTGCTATGGGTGCTGTGGGTGCTATGGGTGCTGTGGGTGCTATGGGTGCTATGGGTGCTATGGGTGCTATGGGTGCTATGGGTGCTGTGGGTGCTATGGGTGCTATGGGTGCTATGGGTGCTATGGGTGCTATGGGTGCTATGGGTGCTGTGGGTGCTATGGGTGCTGTGGGTGCTATGGGTGCTGTGGGTGCTGTGGGTGCTATGGGTGCTATGGGTGCTATGGGTGCTATGGGTGCTATGGGGTCCATGGGGTGCTATGGGGCGCTATGGGTGCTATGGGTGCTATGGGTGCTATGGGTGCTGTGGGTGCTATGGGTGCTGTGGGTGCTGTGGGTGCTGTGGGTGCTGTGGGTGCTATGGGTGCTATGGGTGCTATGGGTGCTGTGGGTGCTGTGGGTGCTATGGGTGCTATGGGTGCTATGGGTGCTATGGGTGCTGTGGGTGCTATGGGTGCTGTGGGTGCTATGGGTGCTGTGGGTGCTGGGTGCTGGTGCTATGGTGCTATGGGTGCTATGGGTGCTATGGGGGCTATGGGTGCTATGCTGGGGTGCTATGGTGCTATGGGTTCTATGGGTGCTGTGGGTGCTGTGGGTGCTATGGGTGCTGTGGGTGCTATGGGTGCTATGGGTGCTACGGGGGCTATGGGGGCTGTGGGGTTATGGGTGCTAGGGTGCCATGGGTGCTATGGGGTTCCATAGGTGCTGTGGGTGCTATGGGTGCTATGGGTGCTATGGGTGCTGTGGGGTGCTATGGTTGCTATGGGGTTCCATAGGGTGCCATGGGTGCTATGGGGTTCCATAGGGTACCATGGGTGCTATGGGGTTCCATAGGGTGCCATGGGTGCTATGGGGTTCCACAGGGTGCCATGGTTGCTATGGGGTTCCATAGGGTGCTGTGGTTGCTATGGGGTTCCATAGGGTGCTATGGGTGCTATGGGGTTCCATAGGGTGCTATGGGTGCTGTGGGGTTCCAGAGAGTGCTATGGATGCTGTGGGGTTCCATAGGGTACCATGGTTGCTATGGGGTTCCATAGGGTGCTGTGGTTGCTATGGGGTTCCATAGGGTGCTGTGAGTGCTGTGGGGTTCCATAGGGTGCTATGGGTGCTATGGGGTTCCATAGGGTGCCATGGGTGCTATGGGGTTCCATAGGGTGCCATGGGTGCTATGGGGTTCCATTGGGTGCTATGGGGTTCCATAGGGTGCCTTGGTTGCTATGGGGTTCCATAGGGTGCCATGGGTGCTATGGGGTTCCATAGGGTGCTATGGGGTTCCATAGGGTGCTATGGTTGCTATGGGGTTCCATAGGGTGCTATGGGGTTCCATAGGGTGCCATGGGTGCTATGGGGTTCCATAGGGTGCCATGGGTGCTATGGGGTTCCATAGGGTGCCATGGGTGCTATGGGGTTCCATAGGGTGCTATGGGTGCCATAGATCACTTGGGGGAGCTCTTTAGGCCTGCACACATCCTCTCCCCCCATTGGCTCCTCCCTCTCAATTGACCCCGCCCCCATTGGCCCCGCCCCCCATTGGCCCCGCCCCCCCATTCCCCCTCCCCCCGGCCACATGGCCCCAGCACCGGCACAGAGGGACCCAGGTAATGGGGGGGGGGGCTCAGTGGGGGGCTATAGGGCTCAGTGGGGGGCTATAGGGCTCAATGGGGGGCAGTGGGGATCAATGGGGGGCAGTGGGAGTCAATGGGGGGCCATAGGGCTCAATGGGGGGCAACGGGAGTCAGTGGGAGGCAATGAGAGTCAATGGGAGACAATGGGAGTCAATGGGCAATGGGGGGCAGTGGGATCAATGGGGGGCAGTGGGGGGGCAATGGGAGACAATGGGCAATGGGGGGCAGTGGGATTAATGGGGGGCAATGGGGGGCAGTGGGGGCCGTGGGGGCAATGTGGGGCAATGGGGACTAATAGGGCTCAATGGGGGGGAAATGGGATCAATGGGGCTCAGTGGGGCTCAGTGGGATGCATGGGCCCCAATGGGGCTCAATGGGTCCCAATGGTGCTCAATGGGTCCCAATGGTGCTCAATGGGGGGGAATGGGATCAATGGGGCTCAGTGGGGCTCAGTGGGATGCATGGGGCCCAATGGGGCTCAATGGAGCTCAATGGGTCCCAATGGAGCTCAATGGGGGGGAATGGGATCAATGGGGCTCAGTGGGGCTCAGTGGGATGCATGGGGCCCAATGGGGCTCAATGGAGCTCAATGGGTCCCAATGGTGCTCGGTGGGGGGGAATGGGATCAATGGGGATCAATGGGGCTCAGTGGGATGCATGGGGCCCAATGGAGCTCAATGGGGCTCAATGGGTCCCAATGGTGCTCAATGGGGGGGACTGGGATCAATGGGGCTCAGTGGGGCTCAGTGGGATGCATGGGGCCCAATGGGGCTCAATGGAGCTCAATGGGTCCCAATGGTGCTCAGTGGGGGGGAATGGGATCAATGGGGCTCAGTGGGGCTCAGTGGGATGCATGGGGCCCAATGGGGCTCAGTGCACCTCAGTGGAGCTCAGTGGGGCCCAGTAGGGCTCAATGGGGCTCAGTGGAGCTCAATGGGATCAATGGGGCTCAGTGGGTCCCAATGGGGCTCAATGGAGCTCAGTGGGTCCCAATGGGGCTCAATGGAGCTCAGTGGGATCAATGGGGCTCAATGGGTCCCAGTGGGGCTCAATGGGTCCCAATGGGGCTCAATGGGGCTCAATGGATCCCAATGGGGCTCAGTGGGGCTCAATGGAGCTCAATAGGATCAATGGGGCTCAATGGGTCCCTATGGGATCAATGGGGCTCAATGGGTCCCAATGGGGCTCAATGGGATCAATGGGGCTCAATGGGTCCCAATGGAGCTCAATGGGTCCCTATGGGATCAATGGGTCCCAATGGGGCTCAATGGGATCAATGGGGCTCCATGGGGCTCAATGGGGCTCAATGGGTCCCAATGGGATCAATGGGTCCCAATGGGCAGGCTCTGACCGCCCCCCCCCTCTCCCCATAGGCCGCTGCCCCCCACGTGGCGCCCCCTGGGACTCGGAGGACTCCGGGGACTCGGTGGCGGAGGCGGGGGGCGGGGCCGAGCCCACGTGGGGGGGAGGGGGCGGGGCTGGGGGAGGGGAGGGGCCGCCCCCCCCGGAGGCTTCCGGGGCCCTGCCCCTCCCCCCCGCCCCACCCCCACCCCCCCGCGCCGCTCCGCGAGGCGCCGCCCCCCCCCCCTCGGCGAGGGGGCCCGCGGGGGGGGGGCGGGAGAGGGTGGGGGGGGAGGGGGTGGGGGTCAATGGGGGGGAGGGGATGGGGGTCAATGGGGGTCAATGGGAGTCAACGGGGTCAATGGGGGTCAATGGGGTCAATGGGGTTCGATGGGGGTCAATGGGGGTCAATGGGGGGGAGGGAGTTGGGCGAGGGGGGAGGGGGATGGGGGGGTAATGGCAGTCAATGGGGGGGAGGGAGAGGGGGAGGGGGGAGGGGATGGGGGTCAATGGGGGTCAATGGGGGGGGAGGGGATGGGGGGGATGGGGATGGGGGTCAATGGGGGGAGGGGGGAGGGAGAGGGAGGGGGGGGAGGGGATGGGGGGGATGGGGATGGGGGTCAATGGGGGAGGAGGGGATGGGGGGGATGGGGATGGGGGTCAATGGGGGTCAATGGGGGGGAGGGAGAGGGGAGGGGGGGATGGGGGGGAGGGGATGGGGGTCAATGGGGGTGGGGGGATGGGGGTCAATGGGGGGAGGGAGGGGAGAGGGTGGGGGGGGGATGGGGGTCAATGGGGGGGAATGGGGGTCAATGGGGGGAGGGGATGGGGGGGATGGGGATGGGGGGTCAATGGGGGGAGGGAGAGGGTGGGGGGGAGGGGATGGGGGGGAGGGGGATGGGGGGAGGGGATGGGGGTCAATGGGGGTCAATGGGGGGGAGGGAGAGGGTGAGGGGATGGGGGTCAATGGGGGGGGAGGGAGAGGGAGAGGGGGGAGTGGATGGGGGGGATGGGGATGGGGGTCAATGGGGGGGAGGGAGAGGGTGAGGGGGGAGGGGATGGGGGTCAATGGGGGGGAGGGGAGGGGGGGGATGGGGATGGGGGGTCAATGGGGAGGGGATGGGGGTCAATGGGGGGGAGGGAGAGGGGAATGGGGGGCGATGGGGGGATGGGTAATGGGGTCAATTGGGGGGAGAAAGTGGGGGAGGCAGTGGGGGGTAATGAGGAGCAGTGGGGTTCAATGGGGGCTCAGTGGGGTTCAATGGGGTTCAATGGGTCTCAATGGGCCTCAATGGGGTTCAGTGGGGCTCAATGGGGTTCAATGGGGCTCAATGGGGCTCAGTGGGTTTCAATGGGGCTCAGTGGGTTTCAATGGGTTTCAATGGGGCTCAATGGGGCTCAGTGGGTTTCAATGGGGCTCAATGGGGCTCAGTGGGCCTCAATGGGGCTCAGTGGGTTTCAATGGGGCTCAGTGGGGCTCAATGGGGCTCAATGGGACCCCCTTTGCCCCCCAGAGCCCCCCCCCGAGGACCTGGACCCCCCCCGGCCCCGCAGGGCCCCGCTCCAGCCCCTGCTGCAGCTGCGGGCGAGGCGCCGGCACCCACAGGTGGGGGGCACCCATGGGTGCTATGGAGGAGGGGGGGGCACCCATGGGTGCTATGGGGGGGGGGGGGGAGCACCCATGGGTGCTATGGGGGGGAGGGGGTGTGGAGCACCCATGGGTGCTATGGGGGGGGCACCCATGGGTGCTATGGGGGGAGGGGGTGTGGAGCATCCATGGGTGCTATGGGGGGGGAACCATGGGTGCTATGGGGGGGGGGGGAGGGAGCACCCATGGGTGCTATGGGGGGGGAACCATGGGTGCTATGGGGGGGGAACCATGGGTGCTATGGGGGGGGGGGTGGGGAGCACCCATGGGGGCGATGGGGGGAGGGGGTGTGGAGCACCCATGGGTGCTATGGGGGGGGGAACCATGGGTGCTGGGGGGGTAGGGAGCACCCATGGGTGCTATGGGGGGGGAACCATGGGTGCTATGGGGGGGGAACCATGGGTGCTGTGGGGGGGGGGCACCCATGGGTGCTATGGGGGGGGGGGGGGGCACCCATGGGGGCTATGGGGGGGGGGCACCCATTGTGATGGGGGGCACCCATGGGTGCTATGGGGGGGGGGAGCACCCATGGGTGCTATGGGGGGGGGGGATGGCACCCATGGGTGTTATGGGGGGGGGGGGGAGCACCCATGGGTGCCCTGGGGGGGAAGCAGGTGTGGAGCACCCATGGGTGCTATGGGGGGCGGGGGGTTTGTGAATGGCACCCAATGGGGGGGTCAGGTCAGGGGGTCATGACCCCTCCCTGACCCCCCTTTCCCCCCCCATAGGAGTGGGGCCCCCCCGGCGCCCTGGCCCCCCCCCACAATGGGTGGTCGGGGAAGGGGCGCTCCAGCGATGGGGTGCACCGCCTGCGCGTGGACTTCAAGGTGAGCGGGGCCCAAAATCACCCCAAAATCACCCAAAATCACCCAAAATGACCCAAAATCACCCCAAAATCACCCCAAAATGACCCAAAATCACCCTAAAATCACCCCAAAATGGCCCAAAATCACCCCAAATCACCCCAAATTACCCAAAATCACCCAAAATCACCCCAAAATGGCCCAAAATCACTCTAAAATCACCCCAAATCACCCCAAAATGGCCCAAAATCACCCCAAATCACCCCAAATCACCCCAAATCACCCAAAATCACCCCAAAATGGCCCAAAATCACTCTAAAATCACCCCAAATCACCCCAAAATGGCCCAAAATCACCCCAAATCACCCAAAATCACCCCAAAATGGCCCAAAATCACTCTAAAATCACCCAAAATCGCCCAAAATCACCCCAAAATGGCCCAAAATCACCCCAAAATGGCCCAAAAATCACCCCAAAATGACTCCAAATCACCATAAATGATCCAGAAATCACCCCAAAATGACCCAAAAATCACCCCAAAATCACCCCAAAATCACCCTAAAATGACCCCAAATCACCCCAAAATGACCCAAAAATCACCCCAAAATGTCCCAAAATCACCCTAAAATCACCCAAAATCACCCCAAAATGGCCAAAAATCACCCTAAAATCACCCAAAATCACCCAAAATCATCAAAAAATGACCCAAAATGACCCAAAATCACCCCAAAATGATCAAAAATTCACCCCAAAATGGGCCAAAATCACCCCAAAATGGCCCAAAATCACCCCAAAATCACCCCAAAATGACCCAAATTCACCCCAAAATGACACAAAATGGGCCAAAATCACCCCAAAATGACCCAAAATGGGCCAAAATCACCCCAAAATGACCCCAGATCACCCCAAAATGACCCAAAATCACATCGTTTATGTCCCTATGCACTCCTATAGACCTCTATGTATTCCCCATACTCCCCTATATGTCCGCTATGCACCCCTATATGTCCCCTATGCACCCCATACGTTCCCTATGCACCCCTATATGTTCCTATACATACCTTATGCACCTCTTTACGTTCCCTATACGTTCCTATATGTCGCCTATGCACCCCTATACGTCCCCTATGCATCCCTATGCGTTCGCTGTGCATCCTTATATGTTCCCTCTGCATCCTTACACGTTCCTATATGTCCTCCTATGTACCCCTATACGTCTCCTATGCACCCTTATATGTTCCTATACGTAACCTATGCACCCCTATGTTTCATATGTGTCCCTATACGTTCCTATACATTGCCTATACGTCCCCTATGCACCCCTATACGTTCCTATACGTACCCTATGCATCCTTATATGTCCCTTATGCATCCCTATGCATTCTCTATGCATCCCTATATGTTCCTATACGTCCCCATGCACCCTTATATGTCCCTTATGCATCCCTATACATTCTCTATGCATCCCTATACGTTCCTATACGTATCCTATGCAGCCCTATATGTTCCCTGTGCACCCCTATACGTTCCTATACATCCCCTATGCACCCATATATACCCGCTGTGCATCCCTATACGTTTCCCATATACATGTATGTGTGTTTTATACACCCCTATACATCCCTGTATGCTGCTTATGCGTCTGCATGGGTCACTGTATGTTCCCTATACATCTCATATACATCCCTGTGTGTGCCCTACACGTTCCTATACCCACCTATACGTGCCCTAGACACTCCTATACGTGTTTGTACCCCTTATATGTTCCCTATATGTCCCCTATATGTCTTATACACCCCTATACATGCTTTATGCATCCCTATACAAGCTCTATACGCCCTTATATGTGCCCTATACATTCCTATGTGTTCCTATATCCCCCTATACATGCCGTCTACATCCCTATACGTCCCTATACGTGCCCTATACGTGCCCTATGCATCCCTATACGTCCCTATATCCCCCTATACGTGCCCTATACATCCCTATACGTCCCCCATACGTGCCCTATACATCCCTATACGTTCCTATATCCCCCTGTACGTGCCCTATACATCCCTATACGTCCCTATATCCCCCTATATGTGCCCTATACATCCTTATATGTCCCTATATCCCTTATGCGTCCCCCATATGTGCCATGTACATCCTTATACGTCCTTATATCCTCCTATACGTGCCCTCTACATCCCTATACGTCCCCCATATGTGCCCTATACATCCTTATATGTGCCTATATCCCCTATACGTGCCCTATACATCCTTATACGTTTCTGTATCCCCTATACATGCCCTATACATCCCTATACGTCCATATATCCGCTATACGTCCCCCATATGTGCCATGTACATCCTTATATGTGCCTATACCCCCTATACGTGCCCTATACATCCCTGTACGTCCCTCATATGTGCCCTATACATCCTTATACGTCCCTATGTCCCCTATACATACCCCATATGTGCCCTATACATCCTTATATGTCCCTATATCCCCCTATACATGCTCTATACATCCCTATACATCCCCCATATGTGCCATGTACATCCCTGTACGTCCCTATATCCTCTATACGTGCCCTATACATCCCTATACGTCCCTATATCCCCCTATACGTGCCCTATACATCCCTATACCTCCCTGTACCCCCTATACGTGCCCTATACATCCTTATACCTCCCTATACCCCCTATATGTGCCCTATACATCCCTATACCTCCCTGTACCCCCTATACGTGCCCTATACATCCCTATACCTCCCTATACCCCCTATACGTGCCCTATACGTGCCCTATACATCCTTATACGTCCCTATATCCCCCTATACGTGCCCTATACATCCTTATACCTCCCTATACCCCCTATACGTGCCCTATACGTGCCCTATACATCCTTATACGTCCCTATATCCCCCTATACGTGCCCTATACATCCTTATACCTCCCTATACCCCCTATACGTGCCCTATACATCCCTATACCTCCCTATACCCCCTATACGTGCCCTATACATCCCTATACATCCCTATACCTCCCTATACCCCCTATACGTGCCCTATACATCCCTGTACGTCCCTCATACGTGCCCTATACGCGCCCTATACATCCTTATACGTCCCTATATCCCCCTATACGTGCCCTATACGTGCCCTATACATCCCTATACGTCCCTGTACCCCCTATACGTGCCCTATACATCCCTATACCTCCCTATACCCCCTATACGTGCCCTATACATGCCCTATACATCCTTATACCTCCCTATACCCCCTATACGCGCCCTATACGTGCCGTGCCCGTGCCCCATACGTGCCCTATACATCCCTATGGGGGGTGCTACCCCCTGGGGCACGCTATGTGGGTGCTATGCCCCATAGGAGGACAGTGCCCTGGACAACGTGTGGCTGCTGGGGGGCCTCAGCATCGTCTCCTCCGTGCCCGTCAGCGCCCCCCTCGTCTGCCTGCTCTGCGCCAGCAAGGGCCAGCACCAGGTCAGGCTGGGGGGCGCTGTGGGGCACGCTATGGGGCACGCTATGGGGCACGCTGTGGGGCACGCTGTGGGGGGTGCTATGGGGCACGCTGTGGGGTGCTATGGGGCACGCTGTGGGGCACGCTATGGGGCACGCTATGGGGCACGCTGTGGGGGATGTTATGGGGCACGCTATGGGGCACGCTGTGGGGCACGCTATGGGTCATGCTATGGGGGGTGCTATGGGGCACGCTATGGGGGGTGCTATGGGGCACACTATGGGGTGCACTGTGGGGCACACTATGGGGGGTGTTATGGGGCACACTATGAAGGGTGCTATGGAGCACACTGGGGGGCATGCTATGGGGGTGCTATGGGGCAAACTATGGGTCCTGCTATGTGTCCCTATGGGTCTCTATGTGTCCCTATGGGTCTCTATGGGGTCTCTATGGGTCTCTATGGGTCCCTATGGGTCTCTATGGGTCTCTATGGGTCTCTATGGGTCTCTATGGGTCCCTATGGTCTCTATGGGTCCCTATGGGTCTCTATGGGTCTCTATGTGTCCCTATGGGTCCCTATGGGTCTCTATGGGTCCCAGCCCCACTGCCCCTCCCCCAGCTCCTCCATTGCCAGATTTGCTGTCAGCCTGCTATGGGTCTCTATGTGTCTCTATGGGTCTCTATGGGTCCCTATGGGTCTCTATGGGTCTCTATGGGTCTCTATGTGTCTCTATGGGTCCCTATGGGTCTCTATGGGTCTCTATGGGTCTCTATGGGTCCCTATGGGTCCCTATGGGTCTCTATGTGTCTCTATGGGTCCCTATGTGTCTCTATGGGTCCCAGCCCCACTGCCCCTCCCCCAGCTCCTGCATTGCCAGATTTGCTGTCAGCCTTTCCACGGGTTCTGCCTGGCGCGGGGGGAGGGGCCGGGCCCGGGCCAGGCCGGGGCCTGGAGCTGCCGCCAGTGCCGGAGCTGTCACGTGTGCGGGAGGCGGGGCCGAGCCGGAAAGGTCAGCGGGGGGTCAACGGGGGGGAGGGGGGGTCAATGGGGGGGTCAGGGGCGGGGTCAGCGGGGGGTCAATGGGCAGGAGGGGCGGGGTCAGCGGGGGGTCAGGGGGGGGTCAGCGGGGGGTCAATGGGGGGTCAATGGGGGGGTCAGTGCGGGGGAGGGAGGGTCAGCGGGGGGTCAATGGGGGGAGCGGGGGTCAGCAGGGGGTCAATGGGGGGGATGGGCGGGGTCAGCAGGGGGTCAATGGGGGGGAGGGGGGGTCAAGGAGGGGTCAATGGGGGGGTCAGCGGGAAGTCAATGGGGGGAGGGGGGGTCAGCGGGGGGTCAATGGGGGGTCAGCGGGGGGTCAGCCGGGGGTCAATGGGGGGTCAAGGAGGGGTCAATGGGGGGTCAGCGGGGGGGTCAATGGGGGGAGGGGGGGTCAGCGGGGGGTCAATGGGGGAGGTCAGCGGGAGGTCAATGGGGGGGAGGGGGGGTCAGCGGGGCATCAATGGGGGGTCAGCAGGGGTCAATGGGGGGGTCAATGGTGGGGAGGGGCGGGGTCAGTGGGGGGTCAGTGGTGGGGTCAGCGGGAGGTCAATGGGGGGGAGGGGGGGTCAGCGGGGGGTCAATGGGGGGGATGGGCGGGGTCAGCGGGGGGTCAATGGGGGGTCAACCGGGGGGGTCAGCGGGGGGTCAATGGGGGGGGAGAGGGGGTCAGCAGGGGGTCAATGGGGGGGAGGGGTGTCAGCGGGAGGTCAATGGGGGAGGGGGGGTCAGCAGGGGGTCAATGGGGGGTCAATGGGGGGTCAGCAGGGGGTCAATGGGGGGGAGGGGTTCAGCGGGGGGTCAATGGGGGGGTCAGCGGGGGGTCAATGTGGGGGGAGTGGGTTCAGTGGGGGGTAATGGAGGGCAGTGGGTGCATTGGGACCCATTGGGTGCTATGGGGGTCAATGCGTTCTATGGGGCACTGTGGACATCTATGGGAGGCTATGGGGACATTGGGTCCCATTGGGCCCCATAGCGCCCCATAGCACCTATAGGGCCCCCCCCTCTCTGTTCCAGCCCCTCCTCGAGTGCTGCCGCTGCCGCCGCTGCTTCCACCCCCCATGTCTGGGGCCCAGCGCCCCCCCCCGGCCCCCCCGGGGCACCGCCTGGGTCAGCACCCATGGGTGCTATGGGGTGGGGGGGCGGCCATTGTGCTCTATGGGTGCTATGGGGCAGGGCATTGTGGTCTGTTGGGTTCTGTGGGTGCTATGGGGTGGTCCCATGGGTCCTATGGGGTCTCTATGGGTGCTATGGGGTGGTCCCATGGGTCCTATGGGGTCCCTATGGGTGCTATGGGGAGGGGCATTGTGGTCTATGGGGTTCTCTGGGTGCTATAGGGGGGTTATGGGTGCTCGGGGGGGCACCCATGGGTGCTGGGGAGGGTGCGCTGTGCTCTATGGGAGGGTTGTGGAGTGGTCCTATGGGTGCTATGGGGTCCCTATGGGTGCTGTGGGGTGGTCCCATGGGTGCTATGGGGTCCCTGTGGGTGCTGTGGGGTGGTCCCATGGGTGCTATGGGGTCCCTATGGGTGCTGTGGGGTGGTCCCATGGGTGCTATGGGGTCCCTATGGGTGCTGTGGGGTAGTCCCATGGGTGTTATGGGGTCCCTATGGGTGCTATGGGGTCCCTATGGGTGCTGTGGGGTAGTCCCATGGGTGTTATGGGGTCCCTATGGGTGCTATGGGGTGGTCCTATGGGTTCTGTGGGGTCCCTATGGGTTCTATGGGGGGGTCCCTGTGGGTTCTGTGGGGTGGCCCCATGGGTTCTGTGGGGTTCTTATGGATTCTATGGGGTTCCTATGGCTTCCATGGGGTCCCTATGGCTGCTGTGGGGCACCCATGGGTGGGGGGCACCCACTGACCCCCCCGTCCCTTGCAGCTGTGCTGGGGGTGCTCCAGGTGCCGGCGCTGTGGGGCCACCCCAGGCCGGGGGGGGGACCCCGAATGGGTGCCCCAGGATGGGCTCTGCCCCCCCTGCGCCCGCCTCGGTGAGGGCACCCATGGGTGCTGTGGGGGGCTGGGGGTGCTGTGGGGGTGCTGTGGGGGGCTATGGGTGCTGTGGGGGGCTGGGGGTGCTGTGGGGGGCTATGGCTGCTGTGGGGGGCTATGGGTGCTGTGGGGGGCAGTGGGGTGCTGTGGGGGTGCTGTGGGGGTCTATGGGTGCTAAGGGGGTGTGGGGGGCAGTGGGTGCTGTGGGGAGTCTATGGGTGCTGTGGGGGGCAATGGGTGGTGGGGGGTGTCAATGGGTGCTATGGGGGACAATCGCTGCTATAGGGGATCTGTGGGTGTCAGTGGGTACCAATGGGTGTCAATGGGTGCTAATGGGTGTTAGTGGGTATCAATGGGTGCCAATGAGTATCAATGGGTATCAATGGGTGCTAATGGGTATCAGTTGGTGTCAATGGGTGCCAATGGGTGTCAGTGGGTGTCAATGGGTGCCAATGGGTATCAATGGGTGCCAATGGGTGTCAGTGGGTGTCAATGGGTGCCAATGGGTGCCAATGGGTATCAATGGGTGTCAATGGGTGCCAATGGGTATCAATGGGTGTCAGTGGGTGTCAATGGGTGCCAATGGGTGTCAATGGGTATCAATGGGTGCCAATGGGTGCCAATGGGTGCCAGTGGGTATCAATGGGTGTCAGTGGGTGTCAATGGGTGTCAATGGGTGTCAATGGGTATCAATGTGTGTCAATGGGTATCAATGGGTATCAATGGGTATCTATGGGTGTCAATGGGTGCCAATGGGTATCAATGGGTGTCAATGGGTGTCAATGGGTCTCAATGGGTATCAGTGGGTGTCAATGGGTGTCAATGGGTATCAATGGGTGTCAATGGGTGTCAATGGGTCTCAATGGGTGTCAATGGGTCTCAATGGGTCTCAATGGGTCTCAATGGGTGCCAATGGGTGCTCCGGGTCTCTCCCCTCCCCCAGGGCGCTGCTGCCCTGTCTGCACCCGTTGGGGGGGGGAGGAAGAGGAGGGGGGAGGGGAGGAGCCGCCCCTCCCCCGCTGCCCCCAGTGCCGCCGGCGCCTGCCTGCACCCAGCACCCACGGTGAGAGCCATGGGTGCTATGGGCGTCAATGGGTGTCAATGGGGGCTGTGGGTGTCAATGGGGGCTGTGGGTGTCAATGGGGGCTGTGGGTGTCAATGGGGGCTGTGGGTGTCAATGGGTGCTATGGGCGTCAATGGGGGCTGTGGGGGGCTATGGGGGCTGTGGGTGTCAATGGGGGCTGTGGGTGCTATGGGCGTCAATGGGGGCTGTGGGTGTCAATGGGTGCTATGGGCGTCAATGGGGGCTGTGGGTGTCAATGGGGGCTGTGGGCGTCAATGGGGGCTGTGGGTGTCAATGGGGGCTGTGGGTGTCAATGGGGGCTGTGGGTGCTATGGGCGTCAATGGGGGCTGTGGGTGTCAATGGGGGCTGTGGGTGTCAATGGGGGCTGTGGGTGTCAATGGGGGCTATGGGTGCTATGGGCATCAATGGGGGCTGTGGGTGTCAATGGGTGCTATGGGCGTCAATGGGGGCTGTGGGGGGCTATGGGGGCTATGGGTGCTATGGGTGTCAATGGGGGCTCTGGGTGTCAATGGGGGCTGTGGGTGTCAATGGGGGCTGTGGGTGCTATGGGCGTCAATGGGGGCTGTGGGTGTCAATGGGGGCTGTGGGTGCTATGGGCGTCGATGGGGGCTGTGGGTGTCAATGGGGGCTATGGGGGCTGTGGGTGTCAGTGGGTGCTATGGGTGTCGGGGGGCTATGGGTGTCAGTGGGTTCTATGGGTGCTATGGGTGTCAGTGGGTGCTATGGGCATCAATGTGGGCTGTGGGTGTCAGTGGGTGCTATGGGTGTCGGGGGGCTATGGGTGTCAGTGGGTTCTATGGGTGCTATGGGTGTCAGTGGGGACCAGTAGGTGTCTATGGGTGCTAATGGGTGCTTTGGGTATTAGTGGGTGTCAGTGACAGTGGGTGTCAATGGGTGTCAATGGGTGTCAATGGGTATCAGTGAGTGTCAATGGGTGTCAGTGGGTGTCAATGGGTATCAATGAGTGCCAATGGGTGTCAATGGGGATCAATGGGTGTCAGTGGGTGTCAATGGGTGTCAATGGGTGTCAATGGGTGTCAATGGGTGTCAATGGGTGTCAATGGATGTCAATGGGTGTCTATGGGTCTCAATGGATGTCTATGGGTGTCCATGGGTGTTAATGGGTGTCAATGGGTGTCAATGGGTGTCAATGGGTGTCAATGGGGTCGATGGGTGTCAATGGGTGTCAATGGGTGTCAATGGGTGTCAATGGGGTCGATGGGTGTCAATGGGTGTCAATGGGGTCAATGGGTGTCAATGGGTGTCAATGGGTGTCAATGGGTGTCAATGGGTGTCAATGGGTGTCAATGGGTGTCAATGGGTGTCAATGGATGTCAGTGGGTGTCAATGGGTGTCAATGGGTTTTAATGGGTGTCAATGGGTGCTCTCTCCCCCCAGAGGCGGAGGCGGCTCCGGGTGCCGATGGGGGCGGGGCCCTGCAGGGGGCGCTGCGGCGCGTCCTGGGCGCGCTCCTGCGCTCCCCCCATGGGGGCCCCCTCAGCCACTGCCAGCAGGTACCGGGGCACCCATGGGGGGGCACCCATGGGTGGGGGGGCACCCATTGGGGTTGGGGGCACTCAATGGGGTGGGGGGCACCCAATGGGGTTGGGGGCACTCAATGGGGGTGGGGGGTACCCATTGAGGATGGGGAGCACCCAATGGGGTGGGGGGCACCTATTGGGTGGGGGGCACCCAATGGGGTGGGGGGCGCCCGATAGGGGTGGGTGATACCTATGGGTGGGGGGCACCCAACGGGGGACACACCCATTGGGGTTGGGGGCACCCAATGGGGTCGGGGGTACCCATTGGGGATGAGGAGCACCCAATGGGGTGGGGGGCACCCAGTGGGGATGGGGAGCACCCAATGGGGTCTGAGGCACCCATTGGGGATGAGGAGCACCCAATGGGGTGGGGGGCACCCACTGGGGATGGGGAGCACCCAATGGGGTCTGGGGCACCCATTGGGGATGAGGAGCACCCAATGGGGTGGGGGGCACCCATTGGGGTCGGGGGTACCCATTGGGGATGGGGGGCACCCAATGGGGTGGGGGGCACCCATTGGGGATGAGGAGCACCCAATGGGGATGGGGGGCACCCAATGGGGTCGGGGGTACCCATTGGGGATGAGGAGCACCCAATGGGGTGGGGGGCACCCAGTGGGGTGGGGGGCACCCATGGGTGCTGACTCTCCCCCAGTGCCCCCCCGGGGGGGGGGTGAAGCTGCACCCAGGCCCCTGCGACCTGGGAGCCATCGGGGAGCTGCTGGAAGGAGGCCACTACGACTCCGTGGTGAGGGGGCACCCATGGGTGCTATGGGGGGGGGATGGGGGCACCCATGGGTGCTATGGGGGGGGGGGGGGCACCCATGGGTGCTATGGGGGGATTTCACATGGGTGCTGCGGGGTGGGCACCTATGGGTGCTATGGGGGGGGTTTCACATGGGTGCTATGGGGTGGGCACCCATGGGTGCTATGGGAGGGGTTTCACATGGGTGCTATGGGGTGGGCACCCATGGGTGCTATGGGGGGGGTTTCACATGGGTGCTATGGGGTGGGCACCCATGGGTGCTTTTGGATGGAAGGGTTGTGGGAGTCATATGGGTGGTATGGGGGTTATACGGGTGCTATAGGGGTTATGGGAGTGCCATGGGTGCTGTGGGGGTTATATGGGTGCTATGGAGTTATATGGGTCCCATGGGTGCTGTGGGGGTGCTATGGGGGTTATATGGGTCTTGGGGGTGTTATGGGGTTCGTATGGGTGCTATGGGGTTACATGGGTGCTATGGGGTTATATGGGTGCTATGGGGGCATATGGGTGCTATGGGGTTATATGGGTCCCATGGATGCTGTGGGGGTGGTATGGGGGTTACATGGGTGCTCTGTGGGTGCTGTGGGGGTTACATGGGTGCTCTGTGGGTGCTGTGGGGGTTACATGGGTGTTCTGTGGGTGCTGTGGGGTTGACCTGGGTGCTCTATGGGTGCTCTGGGGCTTATATGGGTCCTATGGGTGCTCTGCAGCAGGACTTCAGCCAGGACGTCATTGGGGTGCTGCTGCGGGGGGGGGCACCCATGGGGGGCAGCCCCATAAGCGACGGTGCCTGTGAGCTCTTCATCCAGGTATGGGGCACCCATGGGTGCTATGGGGTGGGGGGGGCACCCACGGGGGGTAATGGGGCACCCATAGGGGGCAGTGGGCCACACATAGGGGGCAGTGGGGCACCCATAGGGGTGAGTGGAGCACCCATAGGGGCAGTGGGGCACCCATAGGGGTGAGTGGAGCACCCATAGGGGGCAGTGGGGCACCCATAGGGGGCAGTGGGGCACCCATAGGGGTGAGTGGAGCACCCATAGGGGTGAGTGGAGCACCCATAGGGGTGAGTGGGGCACCCATAGGGGTAAGTGGGGCACCCATAGGGGCAGTGGGGCACCCATAGGGGTGAGCGGAGCACCCATGGGTGCCCCTGCCCCATAGCTCATGCTCGGAGCCTTCCCCTGCTTCGACATCCGGGACCCCAAGCGCTGGCGCCCGCCCGGGGACGGGGACCCTGAGTGAGTCAATGGGTGCCGATGGGTGCCGATGGGTGCTGATGGGTGCTGATGGGTGCTGATGGGTGCTGATGGGTGCTGATGGGTGCCGATGGGTGCTGATGGGTGCTGATGGGTGCCGATGGGTGCTGATGGGTGCCGATGGGTGCCGATGGGTGCTGATGGGTGCCGATGGGTGCCGATGGGTGCCGATGGGTGTTGATGGGTGCTGATGGGTGTCAATGGGTGCTGATGGGTGCCGATGGGTGTCGATGGGTGCCGATGGGTGCCGATGGGTGCCGATGGGTGCTGATGGGTGCCGATGGGTGCTGATGGGTGCCGATGGGTGTCGATGGGTGCTGATGGGTGCTGATGGGTGCTGATGGGTGCTGATGGGTGTCGATGGGTGCTGATGGGTGCCGATGGGTGCTGATGGGTGCCGATGGGTGCCGATGGGTGCCGATGGGTGTTGATGGGTGCCGATGGGTGCCGATGGGTGCTGATGGGTGCTGATGGGTGTTGATGGGTGCCAATGGGGTGATTTTGGGTGATTTTGTTGCTATTTTGGGGTGATTTGGGTTGATTTTGGTGCTATTTTGGGGTGATTTGGGGTGATTTTGTTGCTATTTTGGGGTGATTTTGACGCTCTTTTGGGGTGATTTTGGGGTGATTTTGATGTTATTTTGGGGTGATTTTGGGGCGATTTTGGGGTGATTTTGATGCTCTTTTGGGGTGATTTTGGGGCGATTTTGGGTGATTTTGGGTGATTTTGGGGCGATTTTGGGTGATTTTGATGCTCTTTTGGGGTGATTTAGGGTGATTTTGGTGCTATTTTGGGGTTATTTGGGGTTATTTGGGGTGATTTTGGGTGATTTGGGGTGATTTGGGGTGATTTTGGGTTATTTTGATGCTATTTTGGGGTGATTTTGGGGTGATTTGGGGTGATTTTGGTGCTATTTTGGTGTGATTGTGGGTGATTTTGACGCAATTTTGGGGTGATTTTGGGTGATTTTGGGGTGATTTGTGGTGATTTTGGGTGCTGACCGCTCTCCCCCCGCAGCCGCCTGCCCCACGCCGTGCTGCCCCCCTCCCCCGACCACACGTACGCCCAATGGCGGCCGGAGCCCCCCCTGCCCCCCCCCGGTGAGCACCCATGGGTGCCCCTCGGGGCGCCCCCTGCTGGGCTGGGACCCCCCCCGCCCCCCCGCCCCCCACTGAAGCCCCTCCCCCCCCATAGAGGAAGGGGCGGAGCCAGCGGTGCCCAATGGGGGAGGGGAGGACGATCGCCAGTGCGCCCTGTGCCTGCAGTGCGGGGACGCGCCCTGCCAGGTAGGGCACCCATGGGTGCTGGGGGGGCAATGGGTGCTAATGGATACCAATGGGGGGCAATGGGTGCCCGTGGGTGTCAGTGGATACCAATGGGTGCTGTGGGTGCCATGGGTGTCAGTGAGTTCCAATGGGTGCCATGGGTGTCAGTGGGTTCCAAGGGGTGCCATGGGTGTCAGTGGATACCAATGGGTGCCATGGGTGTCAGTGGATACCAATGGGTGCTATGGGTGTCAGTGGGTTCCAATGGAATACCAATGGGTATCAGTGGGGGTCAATGGGTGCCCATGGGTGTCAGTGGATACCAATGGGTGCTATGGGTGCCATGGGTGTCAGTGGGTTCCAATGGGTGCCCATGGGTGTCAGTGGATACCAAGGGGTGCCCATGGGTGTCAGTGGGTTCCAATGGGTGCCCATGGGTGTCAGTGGATACCAATGGGTGCTGTGGGTGCCATGGGTGTCAGTGGGTTCCAATGGAATACCAATGGGTATCAGTGGGGGTCAATGGGTGCCCATGGGTGTCACTGGATACCAATGGGTGCTATGGGTGTCAGTGGGTTCCAATGGAATACCAATGGGTATCAGTGGGGATCAATGGGTGCCATGGGTGTCAGTGGATACCAATGGGTGCTGTGGGTGCCATGGGTGTCAGTGGGTTCTAATGGAATACCAATGGGTATCAGTGGATACCGGGAGGTGCTCTGGGTGCCAGTGGGTGCAATTGGGTGCCGTTGGGTGCTCTGGGTGCTGTCGGTGCCAATGGGTACCAATGGGTGCAATGGGTGCCGATGGGTTCCAGTGGGTACCAATGGGTGCTCTGGGTTCCAATGGATACCAATGGGTACCGATGGGTGCAATGGGTGCCGATGGGTTCCAGTGGGTGCCGATGGGTGCCATTGGGTGCTGTGGGTGCCGATGGGTTCCAATGGATACCAATGGGTGCCGATGGATACCAATGGGTGCCGATGGGTGCCAATGGGTGCCATTGGGTGCTGTGGGTGCTGCTGCAGGACGAGGGCCGGCTGCTCTACATCGGGCAGAACGAGTGGACCCACGTGAACTGCGCCCTGTGGTCGGCCGAGGTCTTCGAGGAGGGCGACGGGACCCTGCGCAACGTGCACGCCGCCGTGGCCCGCGGGCGCCAGATGGTCAGCACCCATGGGTGCCACGGGGGGGTGTTCAATGGGGGCTGTGGGGTGTTCAATGGGGGCTGTGGGGTGGTAAATGGGGGCTATGGGGTGGTAAATGGGGGCTGTGGGGTGGTAAATGGGGGCTATGGGGTGGTAAATGGGGGCTATGGGGTGGTAAATATGTATCTGAGGATGCATCCATGGGGACCACTGAGCATCCATGGTTACCACCACTGTATCCATGGTTACCACCGCTGTATCCATGGTTACCACTGCTGTATCCATGGTTACCACCGCTGTATCCATGGTTACCACTGCTGTATCCATGGTTACCACTGCTGTATCCATGGTTACCACTGCTGTATCCATGGTTACCACCGCTGTATCCATGGTTACCAATGCTGTATCCATGGTTACCGCTGCTGTATCCATGGTTACCACCGCTGTATCCATGGTTACCACTGCTGTACCTAAGGATGCTCAGCAGCACCCATGGGTACCACCGCTGTATCCATGGTTACCAATGCAGCACCCATGGTTACCACCGCTGTATCCATGGTTACCACTGCTGTACCTAAGGATGCTCAGCAGCACCCATGGTTACCACTGCTGTATCCATGGTTACTGCTGCTGTACCCATGGTTACCACCACTGTATCCATGGTTACCACTGCTGTACCTAAGGATGCTCAGCAGCACCCATGGGTACCAGTGCAGCACCCATGGGTGCCCCTGACGCCCATGTCCCCCCCGCAGCGCTGTGAGCACTGTGGGCGCCCCGGGGCCACGGTTGGGTGCTGCCTGGCCGCCTGCCTCGCCAACTTCCACTTCATGTGCGCCCGGCGGCGCCGCGCCGCCTTCCAGCGCGACAAGAGGGTCTTCTGCCAGCGGCACGCGCGCCTGCGGGACCCTGCCGTGAGCTATGGGGCGCTATGGGGCGCTATGGGGCTCTATGGGGTGTCTGTGGGTCTCTATGGGGTGTCTGTGGGGCTCTATGGGGTGTCTGTGGGGCTCTATGGGTCAACAAGAGGGTCTTCTGCCAGCGGCACGCGCGCCTGCGGGACCCTGCCGTGAGCTATGGGGCGCTATGGGGCGCTATGGGGCTCTATGGGGTGTCTGTGGGTCTCTATGGGTCTCTATGGGGCTCTATGGGGTCTCTATGGGGCTCTATGGGGTGTCTGTGGGGCTCTATGGGGCTCTATGGGGTGTCTGTGGGGCTCTATGGGGTGTCTGTGGGGCTCTATGGGTCAACAAGAGGGTCTTCTGCCAGCGGCACGCGCGCCTGCGGGACCCTGCCGTGAGCTATGGGGCGCTATGGGGCGCTATGGGGCTCTATGGGGCTCTATGGGGGCTATGGGTCTCTATGGGGTCTCTATGGGGTCTCTATGGGGCTCTATGGGGTGTCTGTGGGGCTCTATGGGGCTCTATGGGGTGTCTGTGGGGCTCTATGGGGCTCTATTGGGTGTCTGTGGGGCTCTATGGGTCAACAAGAGGGTCTTCTGCCAGCGGCACGCGTGCCTGCGGGACCCTGCCGTGAGCTCTGGGGCCATGTGGGGCTCTATGGGGTCTCTATGGGGCTCTATGGGGTGTCTGTGGGGCTCTATGGGGTGTCTGTGGGTATATATGGGTCTCTATGGGGCTCTATGGGGTCTCTATGGGGTGTCTGTGGGGCTCTATGGGTCAACAAGAGGGTCTTCTGCCAGCGGCACGCGCGCCTGCGGGACCCTGCCGTGAGCTATGGGGCGCTATGGGGTCTCTATGGGGCTCTATGGGGTGTCTGTGGGGCTCTATGGGGCCCTATGGGGTGTCTGTGGGGCTCTATGGGTCAACAAGAGGGTCTTCTGCCAGTGGCACGCGCGCCTGCGGGACCCTGCCGTGAGCTATGGGGCGCTATGGGGTGTCTGTGGGGCTCTATGGGGTGTCTGTGGGGCTCTATGGGTCAACAAGAGGGTCTTCTGCCAGCGGCACGCGCGCCTGCGGGACCCTGCCGTGAGCTATGGGGACATGTGGGGCGCTATGGGGCGCTATGGGGTGCCTGTGGGGCTCTATGGGTCTCTGTGGGGTCTCTGTATGTCTTTATGGGGTCCCTATGGGTCTCTATGGGTGTGGGTCTTTATGGGGTTCCTATGGGTCTCTATGGGGTCCCTTTGGCCTCTATGTGTCTCTGTGGGTGTCTATGGGGTCCCTATGGGTCTCTATGGGTCCCTATGAGGTCCCTATGGGTCTCTGTGGGTCAGTATGGGTCCTTATGGGTCTCTATGGGTCTCTGTGAGGTCCCTATGGGTCTGTATGGGTCCCTATGGGGTCTCTATGTGTCCCTATGTGTCTCTATGGGGTCTCTATGGGGTCCCTATGGGTCCCTACGTGTCTCTATGGGTCTCTATGGGTCTCTATGGGTCCCTATGTGTCTCTATGGGTCTCTATGGGGTCTCTATGGGTCCCTATGTGTCCCTATGTGTCCCCATGTGTCTCTGTGGGTCCCTGTGTGTCCGCAGGCGCTGGTGCAGGATGAGGGCTTTGCGGTGCTGCGCCGGGTCCTGGTGGACTTCGGGGGCCTGAGCCTCAAGAGGAAGTTCCTGGGGGGGCTGGAGCCCGAGGCCGTGCACATGATGATCGGTCAGCGGCACCCATGGGTGCTGGGAGGGGGGCACCCATGGGTGCTGGGGGGCGTCCTATGGGTGCTGGGGGGGGTCCTATGGGTGCTTATGGGGGTTCTATGGGTGCTGGGGGGGTCCTATGGGTGCTGGGGTGGGGGTCCTATGGGTGCTGGGGGGGTCTAATGGGTGCTTATGGGGGTTCTATGGGTGCTGGGGGGGGTCCTATGGGTGCTGGAAGGGGCCTATGGGTGCTTATGGGGGTTCTATGGGTGCTGGGGGGGGTCCTATGCGGGTTTAATGGGGTTAAATGGGCTTAGGGGGCACCCATGGGTGCTGGGGAGGGGGGTGTCTTGTGGCTGCTTATGGGGGTTCTGTGGGTGCTGGGGGGCCCTATGGGTGCTGGGGGGTTCTCTCATGCCTTCTGGGGGGTGTCCTATGGGTGATAGGGGGGTCCGACGGGTGCTTATGGGGGTTCTATGGGTGCTGGGGGGTTCCTATGGGCGCTGGGAGGGGCCTATGGGTGCTTATGGCAGTTCTATGGGTGCTGGGGGGGTCCTATGGGTGCTGGAAGGGGCCTATGGGTGTTTATGGCGGTTCTATGGGTGCTGGGGGGGTCCTATGGGGGGCTTAAAGGGGTTAAATGGGCTTAGGGGGCACCCATTGGAGCTCTGGGGGGGGCACCTTTAGGGTTCCATGGGGCACACATAGGGTTCAATGGGGCACCCATAGGGTTCAGTGGGGCACCCATAGGGCTCCATGTGGGGCACCCATAGGGTTCAGTGGGGCACCCATAGGGCTCCATGTGGGGCACCCATGGGTGCTGACGGGGGGTTCCCGCAGGCTCCATCCGCATCGACAGCCTGGGGGCGCTGACGGAGCTGTCGGAGCGCGACGGGAGGCTGTTCCCTGTGGGATACCAGTGAGGGAGGGGGAGGGGAGGGGTGGGGGAGGGGAGGCTGTTCCCTGTGGGATACCAGTGAGGGAGGGGGAGGGGAGGGGTGGGGGAGGGGAGGCTGTTCCCTGTGGGATACCAGTGAGGGAGGGGGAGGGGCGGGGGGGGGAGGGGGTGGGGGAGGGGAGGCTGTTCCCTGTGGGATACCAGTGAGGGAGGGGGAGCGGCAGGGTGCGGGAGGGGTGGGGAGGGGGGGGATGGTTCATACCGATTCTAACTGGTCCATACTGGTCCCATACCGGTCCCATACTGGTTCTAACCGGTCCATACTGGTCCGTACTGGTTCTAACTGGTCCATACTGGTTCTGACCAGTCCCATACTGGTTCTAACCGGTCCATACTGGTTCTGACCGGTCCCATACTGATCCATACTGGTTCTAATTGGTCCATACTGGTCCCATACTGGTCCATACTGGTCCGTACTGGTTCTAACTGGTCCATACTGGTCCCATACTGGTCCCATACTGGTTCTAACTGGTCCATACTGGTCCGTACTGGTTCTAACTGGTCCCATACTGGTTCTAACTGGTCCATACTGGTCCCGTACTGGTTCTAACTGGTCCCATACTGGTTCTGACCGGTTTATGCTGGTCCATACTGGTTGTAACTGGTCCATACTGGTCCCGTACTGGTTCTGACCGGTTTATGCTGGTCCCATACTGGTTCTAACTGGTCCCATACTGGTTCTAACCGGTCCATGCTGGTCCCATACTGGTTCTGACCGGTTTATGCTGGTCCATACTGGTTCTAACCGGTCCATGCTGGTCCCATACTGGTTCTGACCGGTTTATGCTGGTCCATACTGGTTCTAACCGGTCCATGCTGGTCCCATACTGGTTCTGACCGGTCCATACTGGTCCCATACCGGTCCCATACTGGTTCTAACCGGTCCATACTGGTCCGTAGTGGTTCTAACCGGTCCGTAGTGGTTCTAACCGGTCCATACTGGTCCCATACTGGTTCTGACCAGTCCATACTGGTCCATACTGGTTCTAACTGGTCCATACTGGTCCCATACCGGTCCCATACTGGTTCTGACCGGTCCCATACTGATCCATACTGGTTCTAACTGGTCCATACTGGTTCTGACTGGTCCCATACTGGTCCATACCGGTCCCATACTGTTTCTAACTGGTCCATACTGGTCCCATACTGGTTCTAACCGGTCCATACTGGTCCGTACTGGTTGTAACTGGTCCGTCCTGGGCAGGTGCTGGCGCCTCTACTGGAGCACGCGGGACGCGCGGCGCCGGTGCTGGTACCGCTGCCGCATCCTGGAGCAGGCGCCGGGGGGGGAGGGGGGCGCCCGGCCCCGCCCCCCCGACATCAACCGCACCATCGCCCACGGTACGGCCCGCCCCATAGCGCCCCATGGCTGCCCCATAGCGCCCCATGGCTGCCCCATAGCACCCCATGGCTGCCCCATAGCGCCCCAAGGCCGCCCCATGGCCACCCCATGGCTGCCCCATTGATCCCTATGGGTGCCCCATTGATCCCTACGGGTGCCCCATTGGTCCCTGTGGGTGACCCATTGCGCCCCATGGCTGCCCCATTGATCCCTATGGGTGACCCATTGCCCTCCATGGCTGCCCCATTGCACCCCATGGTCGCCCCATTGAGGCCTATGGGTGCCCCATTGATCCCCATGGCCATCCCATTGCACCCCATGGCCGCCCCATTGATCCCCATGGCTGCCCCGTTGATCCCTATGGATGCCCCATTGATCCCTATGGGCGCCCCGTTGATCCCTATGGGCACTCCATTGAGCCCTATGGGCACCCCATGATCCCCATGGCCGCCTCATTGATCCCTATGGGTACCCCATTGATCCCCATGGCCGCCCCATTGATCCCTATGGGTGCCCCATTGATCCCCATGGCCACCCCATTGATCCCTATGGGTACCCCATTGATCCCCATGGGCGCCCCATTGATCCCTATGGGTGCCCCATTGATCCCCATGGCCACCCCATTGATCCCTATGGGTACCCCATTGATCCCCATGGGCGCCCCATTGATCCCTATGGGTGCCCCATTGATCCCCATGGCCACCCCATTGATCCCTATGGGTACCCCATTGATCCCCATGGGCGCCCCATTGATCCCTATGGGTGCCCCATTGATCCCCATGGCCACCCCATTGATCAATATGGGTGCCCCATTGATCCCTATGGGTGCCCCCTTTAACCCCCCCTTTCTCCCCACAGGTCCCACCCCAGGGTCCCCCCCCAGCCCCATTGCGGGGGGGGGCCCAGAAGGAGCTTGGGGCACCCCCAGCCCCCACCCCACCCGGAGACCCCCAACGGGGACCTCATCCAGGCCCCTCCCATCCCCTGGTGGGTGCTATGGGGACTATGGGTGCTATAGGGGCTATGGGTGCTATAGGGGCTATGGGGCTATGGGGGTAATTGGGTCAATGGGGGCTATGGGGGTAATTGGGTCAATGGGGGTAATGGGTGCTATGGGGGCTATGGGGGTAATTGGGTCAATGGGTGCTATAGGGGCTATGGGGGTAATTGGGTCAATGGGTGCTATGGGGGCTATGGGGGTAATTGGGTCAATGGGTGCTATAGCTATGGGGGTAATTGGGTCAATGGGGGTAATGGGTGCTATAGGGGCTATGGGGGTAATTGGGTCAATGGGTGCTATAGGGGCTATGGGGGTAATTGGGTCAATGGGTGCTATAGGGGCTATGGGGGTAATTGGGTCAATGGGTGCTATGGGGGCTATGGGGGTAATTGGGTCAATGGGTGCTATAGGGGCTATGGGGGTAATTGGGTCAATGGGGCTAATGGGGGCTTTGGGGGCAATGGAGGTAATGGGGGGCAATGGGTGCCATGGGGGCCATGGGTGCTATGGGTGGTAGGGGTGCTATGGGGGCAGTGGGGGGCAATGGGGCTAATGGGGGCTTTGGGGGCAATGGGGGCCCTGGGTGCTATGGGTGGTAGGGGTGCTATGGGGGCAATGGGTGCTATGGGGGCAATGGGGGGCAATGGGTGCTGTGGGGGCAGTGGGGGGCAATGGGTGCTATGTGTGCTATGGGGCTGCCCCATTGACCCCCATTGTGTTTCCCCCCCCCCCGCAGGCAGCGCCCCCCCCGTCCCCCGTCACATCCTGACCGTTGGGGACCCCGAGTTCCCCCCCCCCCGCCGGGCCCGCAGGACCCTGGCACCCATGGGTGCCCCCCAGCGCTGGCCCAATGGGGCACCCAATGGGGCACCCAATGGGACACCCAATGGGTCACCCAATGGGTCAATGGCACCCAATGGATCAATGGCGCCCAATGGACCAAGCTCAGCGTCAAGGCCATCGTCACCCATGGATCCAGCAGCACCCAATGAGCACCCATCGCCTATGGGACCAGCATCGCCTATGGGGCACCCATCGCCTATGGGCCCAGCATCACCCAATGGACCGAGCCCATCGTCACCCATGGGCCCTCCCCCGTTGTCCCCATTGGCCCTCAGCGCCCTCCTGGGGGGGGCACCCATGGGTGACAGCAGCGAGGACGAGGACGTGGGTGCCAATGGGGGCACCCATCGGGGGGGCACCCATCGGGACCCCTATGTCCACTTCAGCCGCACCGTGGTGGCCCGGCCCCCCCCGGCCCCTTGCCCCGCCCCCCCGTCGCCCCACATTGACCAATTGGATGGGGTGGACGATGGGGACAAGGGTGGGGGGGCACCCATGGGTGCCCCTCTGGGGCCAGCACCCACGGAGCACCTCCCCTCCGAGCTCGTGGACTTCGTCCTCAAGAGCATGGCGGCCAATGGCACCCAAGGGGTCAATGGGGACGGGGGCACCCAATGGGTGCCCCCCAAGGGGGATGGAGGCGGCACCCACAGCACCCAATGGGACGGCACCCGTCGAGAGGACGGCACCCACGGCCACGAGGCCCATAGCACCCAATGGGACGGCACCCATCGAGAGGACGGCACCCATGGCCACGAGGCCCATAGCACCCAATGGGATGGCACCCATCGAGAGGACGGCACCCATCGAGAGGACAGCACCCATGGCCACGACGCCCATAGCACCCAATGGGACGGCACCCATCAAGATGGCACCCATGGCCATGATGCCCATAGCACCCAATGGGACAGCACCCATAAAGGAGACGGCGCCACCACCCACCCCAATGGCACCCATGGGTGCACCGCCTCCATAGGGGACAATGGGGCCCATTGGGTGCCCCCGTGGCCACCCAAGCGCCCCGGGGACCCCATGGGTGCTGGAGCACCCAAACGGGCCCGGATGGAGCCCATCGGGGCCCATGGGGACGGAGGCGAGGAGGAGATGGATGCGAGGTAAGGATCGGGCCCGCAGCACCCATGGGTGCCAGTGGGAGGCGGGAGGGGCACCTGGTGGGGCCTATGGGTGCTCATTGTGTGTGCGTGGGGGTGGTCCTGGTTGGCCCCGTGGGCCCCATTGGCACCTATGGGTGCCCCATTAGCACCCTCGGGAGCACCCATGGGTGCTGCGCTGCACCCACAGGGCCATGGGGGACCCCGAAGCGAGCATCAAAGAGGAGCCCGAGGAGTTGAGTGACGGCGGCAGCTTCGGGTGAGCACCCATCTGTGGCACCCAGCACCCATAGCACCCATCCATTGCACCCAGCACCCATAGCACCCATCTATAGCATCCATCTATGGTACCCAGCACCCATCTATAGCACCCATCTGTAGCACGCAGCCCTTATCTGTAGCACCCATCCATGGCACCCAACACCCATCTATAGCACTCATCCGTGGCACCCAGCACCCACAGCACCCACCTATAGCACCCCTTCATAGCACCCATCATCTTTAGCACCCATTATCCATAGCACCCATCTATAGCACCCATTATCTATAGCACCTATCATCCATAGCACCCAGCACCCATAGCACCCATCCATAGCCCCCACCCCCCTTTGCCTCCCCACAGGTCCCCCCCCCCAAGCGACGCCGCCCTGGACCCCCCCTGGGCCACCTGTGCAGGTAAGGAGCACCCATGGGTGCCCCCATTGCACCCTATGGAGGGGGGCGGGAGGTCCTTATGGGAGCACCCCTGGGTGCCCCCATTGCACCCTATGGAGGGGAGGGGAGGTCCTTACGGGAGCACCCATGGGTGCCCCCATCGCACCCTATGGGGGGATCGGGGGGGGGAGGTCCTTATGGGAGCACCCATGGGTGCCCCCATTGCACCCTATGGGGGGGTCGGGGGGGGGGGAGGGGGAGCACCCATGGGTGCCCCCAGGTCCTTCCTGGGAGCACCCATGGGTGTCCCCATCACATCCTATGGGGGGGGGTCAGTCGCTATGGGAGCACCCATGGGTGCCCCCCACCCATGGGTGCCCCCCACCCATAGGTGCCAGCTCAGAGGATGAGGCCCCGCCCCCAGAGGGGCCCCTCCCCCCCCCCGGGCGCCCCCGTCTCTGCTTCGAGATCAGCAGCGAGGACGGGCTCAGGGTGACGGCGGCCTCCATCGAGGGTAGCCAATGGGAGAGCGGGATACTGGGAGAGCGGGATACTGGGAGCCAATGGGAGAGCGGGATACTGGGAGCCAATGGGAGAGCGGGATGGTGGGAGCCAATGGGAGAGCGGGATACTGGGAGCCAATGGGAGAGCGGGATGGTGGGAGCCAATGGGAGAGCGGGATGGTGGGAGCCAATGGGAGAGCGGGATGGTGGGAGCCAATGGGAGAGCGGGATGGTGGGAGCCAATGGGAGAGCGGGATGGTGGGAGCCAATGGGAGGGCGGGATACTGGGAGCCAATGGCATCCAGGGATGGGATAATGGGATCCAGTGGGATGCAGGGATAATGGAATCCTATGGGATCCAATGGGATCCCATGGGATCAAGGAATGGGATCCAGTGGGTGCAGGGATAATGGGATCCAATGGGGAACGGGGTTAATGGGATCCAGTGGGTGCAGGGGTAATGGGATCCAATGGGATACAGGGATGGGATAATGGGATCCAATGGGACAGAGGGGTGGGATAATGGGATCCAATGGGATAGAGGGGTGGGATAATGGGATCAATGGGACAGAGGGATGGGATAATGGGATCCAACGGGATAGAGGGGTGGGATAATGGGATCCGATGGGGTAGAGGGGTGGGATAATGGGATCCAATGGGATAGAGGGGTGGGATAATGGGATCCAATGGGATAGAGGGGTGGGATAATGGGATCCAGTGGGATAGAGGGGTGGGATAATGGGATCCATGGGATGGGAGGATAATGGGATCCGATGGGATAGGGGTGGGATGTGTGTGTGTGTGTGTGTGTGAGGTGTGGTGGGTGTGTAATGGGATCCAATGGGATGAGTGGGTGGGGTAATGGGATCCAATGGGATAGAGGGGTGGGATAATGGGATCCAATGGGATAGAGGGGTGGGATAATGGGATCCGATGGGATAGAGGGGTAGGAGAATGGGATCCAATGGGATAGAGGGGTGGGATAATGGGATCCAATGGGATAGAGGGATGGGATAATGGGATCCAATGGGATAGAGGGGTGGGATAATGGGATCCAATGGGATAGAGGGGTGGGATAATGGGATCCAATGGGATAGAGGGGTGGGATAATGGGATCCAATGGGATAGAGGGGTGGGATCCAGTGGGGTGCAGGGATAATGGGATCCAATGGGATAGAGGGGTGGGATAATGGGATCCAATGGGATAGAGGGATGGGATAATGGGATCCAATGGGATAGAGGGGTGGGATAATGGGATCTGATGGGATAGAGAGGTGGGATAATGGGATCCAGTGGGATAGAGGGATGGGATAATGGGATCCAATGGGATAATGGGATCCAATGGGATAGAGGGATGGGATAATGGGATCCAGTGGGATGGGTGGGATCCAGTGGGGTGGGGATAATGGGATCCAATGGGATAGAGGGGTGGGATAATGGGATCCAATGGGATAGAGGGGTGGGATAATGGGATCCAATGGGATAGAGGGATGGGATAATGGGATCCAATGGGATAGAGGGGTGGGATAATGGGATCCAATGGGATAGAGGGGTGGGATAATGGGATCCGATGGGATAGAGGGGTGGGATAATGGGATCCAATGGGATAGAGGGGTGGGATAATGGGATCCAATGGGATAGAGGGGTGGGATAATGGGATCCAATGGGATAGAGGGATGGGATAATGGGATCCAATGGGACAGAGGGGTGGGATAATGGGATCCAATGGGATAGAGGGGTGGGATAATGGGATCCAATGGGATAGGGGGTGGGATAATGGGATCCAATGGGATAGAAGGGTGGGATAATGGGATTCAATGGGATAGAGGGGTGGGATAATGGGATCCAATGGGATAGAGGGGTGGGATAATGGGATCCAATGGGATAGAGGGATGGGATAATGGGATCCAATGGGATAGAGGGATAGAGGGATGGGATAATGGGATCCAATGGGATAGAGGGGTGGGATAATGGGATCCAATGTGACAGAGGGGTGGGATAATGGGATCCAATGGGATAGAGGGGTGGGATAATGGGATCCAAGAGGGGTGGGATAATGGGATCCAATGGGATAGAGGGATGGGATAATGGGATCCAACAGGATAGAGGGGTGGGATAATGGGATCCGATGGGGTAGAGGGGTGGGATAATGGGATCCAATGGGATTGAGGGATGGGACAATGGGATCAATGGGATAGAGGGGTGGGATAATGGGATCCAATGGGATAGAGGGATGGGATAATGGGATCAATGGGATAGAGGGGTGGGATAATGGGATCCAATGGGATAAAGGAGTGGGATCCAGTGGGGTGCAGGGATAATGGGATCCAATGGGATAGAGGAATGGGATAATGGGATCCAATGGGATAGAGGGGTAGGAGAATGGGATCCAATGGGATAGAGGACTGGGATAATGGGATCCAATTGGATAGAGGGGTGGGATAATGGGATCCAATGGGATAGAGGGGTAGGAGAATGGGATCCAATGGGATAGAGGGGTGGGATAATGGGATCCAGTGGGATAGAGGGATGGGATAATGGGATCCAACGGGATAGAGGGGTGGGATAATGGGATCCAATGGGATAGAGGGGTGGGATAATGGGATCCAGTGGGATAGAGGGGTGGGATAATGGGATCCGATGGGATAGAGGGGTAGGATAATGGGATCCAATGGGATAGAGGGGTGGGATAATGGGATCCAATGGGATAGAGTGGTAGGAGAATGGGATCCAATGGGATAGAGGGGTAGGAGAATGGGATCAATGGGATAGAGGGATGGGAGAATGGGATCCAATGGGATAGAGGGGTGGGATAATGGGATCCAATGGGACAGAGGGCTGGGATAATGGGATCCAATGGGATAGAGGGATGGGATAATGGGATCCAACGGGATAGAGGGGTGGGATAATGGGATCCAATGGGACAGAGGGCTGGGATAATGGGATCCAATGGGATAGAGGGATGGGATAATGGGATCCAATGGGATAGAGGGTATGGGATAATGGGATCCAATGGGATAATGGGGTCCAATGGGATAGAGGGGTGGGATAATGGCATCCAGTGGGATAGAGGGATGGGATAATGGGATCCAGTGGGATAGAGGGATGGGATAATGGGATCCAGTGGGATAGAGGGGTGGGATAATGGGATCCAGTGGGATAGAGGGGTGGGATCCAGTGGGGTGCAGGGATAATGGGATCCAATGGGATAGAGGAATGGGATAATGGGATCTAATGGGATAGAGGGGTGGGATAATGGGATCCAGTGGGATAGAGGGATGGGATAATGGGATCCAATGGGATAGAGGGGTGGGATAATGGGATCCAATGGGATAGAGGGGTAGGGTAATGGGATCCAATGGGATAGAGGGGTGGGATAATGGGATCCAGTGGGATAGAGGGATGGGATAATGGGATCCAACGGGATAGAGGGGTGGGATAATGGGATCCGATGGGGTAGAGGGGTGGGATAATGGGATGCAATGGGATTGAGGGATGGGATAATGGGATCAAGGGATGGGATAATGGGATCAATGGGATAGAGGGGTGGGATAATGGGATCCAGTGGGATAGAGGGGTGGGATAATGGGATCCAATGGGATAGAGGGGTGGGATAATGGGATCAATGGGATAGAGGGGTGGGATAATGGGATCAATGGGATAGAGGGGTGGGATAATCGAATCCAATGGGATAGAGGGGTGGGATAATGGGATCCAATGTGATAGTGGGGTGGGGTAATGGGATCCAATGGGATAGAGGGGTGGGATAATGGGATCCAATGGGATAGAGGGGTGGGATAATGGGATCCAATGGGATAGAGGGGTGGGGTAATGGGATCAATGGGATAGAGGGGTGGGATAATGGGATCCAATGGATAGAGGGGTGGGATAATGGGATCCGATGGATAGAGGGGTGGGATAATGGGATCTAATGGGATAGAGGGGTGGGATAATGGGATCCAATGGGATAGAGGGATGGGATAATGGGATCAATGGGATAGAGGGGT